>NC_133621.1:118813500-119113709 GCF_048593235.1 Sminthopsis crassicaudata
TGGACTGAGTTAGAAATGCTCTTTCTGAGTTAGTGATATAATTGTGGTCCTGTTCTGCTCTGTTCTAGAGGTCTGATTCTTGGATCTCCTCTCAGGAACTTCATCTTAGGAACTGAATCCCAAATTCCCTCTCTGATATTAGGAGGAAAGCCTAACAGCTCTGTTTTTCCCCCTTGGGTCTGGCTCCAGATGCTTACTCAACCCTTTTCTACATAATAGAATGAAGGACCAAACAACAACAACAACAACAACAACAACAACAAAAATCTAGTTACTTGCCTATGAGTTAAATTTGGAATCTTGAGCTGAAAAGATGATCTAATGTGGTTTCTATTTGGATTTTTCTGATCCCTACCCAGTCTGGCATTCTGCTTTAGATCTTTACTAGAGCAAAGCAATATTACAACTTCTTGCTCTATCTTTAACTTTGCTAGTCAAGGGATCATAAAGTTTTAGAAAGGAACTGAAGAAATATTTAATCCTGCCTTATTTTACAGATGATGTAACTGGAACCCAGAGAGGAAAAGTAGATTTCCACAAATATAGAACAAGTAGAACCAGAATTCAAACCCAAATTAAGATTTTCTTCTAGATTTGATTTTTCTCAAAGGTTGTTAATGTCTGAGACTAACTTTGCGTAATTGGGAATGGTCTTTATATCCATTCCCTATATGATCCATTCTATATAGTATGATTATTAGTTTCATATGGTCTGACATGTCATAATCACACATCAGTGTCAGGTTTTATCTTCTTCTGGTATTTCTATTATTACATACTCTCTTTGGAGATGACGGCAAATCATGAACAAACCTCAGACAACCAAGGTTATTATAGACATGTTATGTGGGAGTAAAGAGGAGCATAAGATTGTTTCCAGACTTCTTTCTATTGGCACTAGATATTACATAAAATGAACTAACATAGCTTTTTACAAGTCATAGAACATTGTCTTAAAGTGATAAGAGGATATGGGGAAGTCTTTTGATTAGCTTTAAAAGAACAAAATTCACTTCAAAAACAAAATAAAACTAGTGAATAATCAGAAAGACATTGTTTTCAGAATATTTACATGAGCCCAAAGACTATAGGGTCTATAGGATATTTGGTAGCAGGTACTACCATGGACCAGGAGTCCAAGTGTTTACATGGAGCTCCTAATTATTGAAGGCAAAAATCATTGGAAATTTCTGGATGAAGAGGAAGAATGGATTACTTTGACTTGATTGGTTCAGGTCTACTTTTTCTTTTTTCTTTTGGTGTGAAAGAGAATGAGAAGGCATACTAAACATTGGCTGTTTATATTGGAATTTTAAGAAATTTAGAATCAATTGTATGACATGGGAAACACTGGTACAGAACTGCCACATGGCATAAACTCATCAGAGAAGGTGCTGTCCTCCATGAGCAAAGTAGAATAGAATTAGCCCAAAGGAAATGCAAAACATGCAAAATTAGAGAAGTCATCCCAAATGTTAACATGAACTATATGTGTCCAACTTGTGGCAGAACATTCCAAGCTTGTCTGATCAGCCACAGTGGGACACACTATAATTTGATTCTAACATAGTGATTTCACTTTGGTCTTCCTTGAAAAAAAGGAAGGCCCTCAATACAAACTGGAATCTGTATTTGGCCCCAGGAGGTGCTTCCTTGAGACTGATAGCTTTGACTCTTCTTGCATTTTTGAAACATATCTAAAAATCTCAATTCATCCCACTGGGTACTTTGCCAGAAACTATTCTTGATTTACAAAGGGTAAAGGATTTGAATAAAAATAGAGCACAGTTCTTTACATTTTCCAAAGAATTGAAGAACAGATAAGTGAACAAATGAGGGAACAGATAAAACCGAGGCTGTACATGCAGAAGTCAACAATGAGTAAGCTAAAACTGCTCTTGACTTAAAAAAAAAAAAAAAAAAAAAAATTAAATTAGCTATAACAAAACTTCTCATTGTATTGAACATGCAGAGTTAGGTAATATGCAAAACAGAGAAGATATAATCTCTTCCCAGGGGACAGGATAATTTTAACAAGATCCACAGCTGAAATTATAACTTAGAGAGGCTTATTTAGACTTCTTTTATGATGTATAACTCTCAGAGCCTACATGAGAACAGGATGATGCATCCCAATCACAGCATGACCCAGTCATCAACTTGTATTTAGCATTCTATTTTTTTTTTAAGAGGATGCTTTACATTTCAAGCACATTTATAGCTAAATGCTTCAATGTGTAAGATAAGGAATCTAGGGGATAAGTATTTAGAAGTCATGTTCATTCAATCCAGTGAATAATTTTTTGCTAACTCATAATGTTCTCACCTTGTAGAAAATATTTTAGAGATTGTGATGTTCTCTGATGAGCTGTTGTGAGACCAACACAGTTGTATATTTAAAAGATTTTAAAAAATCAGGCATCTGTTCCTTCTGGTAATTCACTGAAGCTATTATTTATATAAAATAAATGCTATTCCACCATGTGAGATCCAATAAAAGCTGATGCCAGTTTTACTAAATTCCCCCTCTGCTGCATCTGTGCATGGGTCATTACCCACCTTCAGCATATTGTGTGTGCTGGACATTAGAGCCAAACCTGATTCATCTAAATCAATTTGCAAATTATATAGCTCTATTACTGATTATAATGACCAATCTTTTCATGACAGGGCCCAAGTATTTTGTTATTTGGGAAACAGATATTAGTCAAATTGCTCTGAGAAGTTTTTTTCCTTGTACATCTTACCTTTGTTCTAGTTTTGTTTTACACTTTTCCTTAATTTGAAAGTAAAATCTGACTCCAACATCCATCTCTATCTAGTTATCTCTATCAATACCTATTGTTTGTTCAGTAAATACAGACAAACAAGTTCAATGATCTTGAGTTCTGCAGAATTTCAGATTGCTTAGGACCTTGGAACCCCATTATCATAGTCAAGTCATTGATCTGTCTCTAGGGTCTAATTCAAAGGGAAATTACCTTCTAATAGGATCCTTTTGGAGTTTAAATAAACAGATCCTCTTGCATAATAGTCTAGATAGACTCAATTTAGCCTAAATTACAACCTTTCTCAAAATGTGTATCAGCAAGTGTCCAGTGCATTGAAATAGGTCAATGCAACTCTATGGGAAAACTCTCTATGGGAAAATTGAAGGGAATGGAATGTAAGTTTTGAATACTGTGAAATCCAATCCAATAACCCAATTAGCATTTATTAAACATCTAAGATGTGTCAGGTTTAAATAAATGCTAATTTATTATGTGTCAGGCCCTTTATTAAGCACTAGGGATACAATGATTAACAAGAAAGACAGCTCCTTCACTCAATGGGATTATAATTTAAAGGAGAAGATAACATCCAAAAGGAGATTGGAAAGGGAGAGCAAGGGGATAACATACCAGACAATATTTGATGTGGAAGTATCTTATTCTGTGGAATACAAAACAAGGGAGCAAAAGCAAGGAGCAATGAGTTGAGAGCCTGCCCTCTATAAAGGGAGGAGTTTAGTGTTCCACCCAACTCCAAAAAAGGAGGGGAGAGGAGGTTGAATGAGT
Source organism: Sminthopsis crassicaudata (assembly GCF_048593235.1). Taxonomy (NCBI): domain Eukaryota; kingdom Metazoa; phylum Chordata; class Mammalia; order Dasyuromorphia; family Dasyuridae; genus Sminthopsis; species Sminthopsis crassicaudata. The sequence goes on from NC_133621.1 coordinate 118,817,058, forward strand.
TTGTTTCAATCAAGGCTTAAGTTAGCATCAGGGTGATGTGATTAGAGAGTAATAAATTTATCCTAGATGTGGTTTTCTGTCCCAAGAGTTGAAACTTGGAAGGGCAGGAGATGCATCGAGCAAGAATAATGCATAAAATATAAGTTGATTTAGAAATAACTAGATTATATTAAAAGAAGCTACATGTCATAAATAGAATAAGATTATTTTTTTTAAAATAATGGGGTCAATTCAATATAGGAAGAATTGTAGTCAAATCAACTATTTTATTTTTCTTTGACTACTCTTTCTTTCCCCACCCTAACCAAAGTTGTTTAATTTTTCAGTACTGTTGGCACAAAGACAAACTAATGTATCCGACTCAATCTTTCAATAACTTGTGATGTTATCTCCTGGAGTTCAGGACTGGCTTTTATATTTTCATGCTAGAGCCTACCATGATGTGGAATTTAATATTTAATGATGACAGCAACATTAACTACTATTCTGCTGACAACCAAAGAAGAATTCAATGCAATAAGTGTTCCATAAACACCTTCTGTGTACAAGTCACTGTGCTATATCTGGTGAATACAAAGATTTAGAAATGATACTACTCCTTCCTGCAATAACCTTCCATCTTATTATAAAAATGTGACCTGTGCACAAATAAGGCTAATGAGAATTAGATTTTAATGAGAATAGAAGAGAGTTCAAAGAGTAAGGTATTAAGTAAGAGATTAAATAGAGAAGAAGGGAGGAGAAAATCCAGACCAGATAAGGGAGACTAGGGACAGCTAGTAAAGGTGGCAATTGACACAATCTATAAAGGCAGGGTAGAAGACCACAATCTATGGACACCTCCAAAGTCTGATGTAGTGGGAAAATATTGAATTTGAATCCAAAAGACCTAAGTTCAAACACCAGTTTTGCAGGCTATTCCTTCTTTAATCAGGTTTATCAATCAAGCTTTCTGGATTTTGGTTTAATTTATAATCTAAGGTTGAACTAGACCTTGAAAAGCCCATTCCAGCTTTAAAGTCTATAATTCTCTGCGTGTAGAATATGTGGCCAACATGGCAGAAATTGAATGAAATGGGGGGAAAGGCTCAGCATGACAGAGGAAAGAATAATAGTCAAAATTGGTTGGGGAAGATGGTGAAAGAATGTTTCAGAGGTGGGCTGGAGCCAGATCCTTGAGACTTTGGATCAAGTTATTCACAGCTGGTCTGTTTTTTAACCCACAAAACTGTTTTCAAGATCTCCTTCTATGATGTAACCAGAGACATTCATGTTAACTGCTTGCAGTATGAAAAACTAAAAAATTGTGGCTTTCTATTAAGTTGTATCATACAATATTCTTATCTATCATAAAGCAATCTATATTACACCAAATAAATTTTAGCATGTACTGTAATTATTGGTGTTCTTTATCTAAGCAGGAATCAATGTAGGAATAGGCTAGACTTGGCTGACTGAATGAAAGTTACTTTCCTTTGCAAACTTTTCTTTTTATTTTTTTTTCAGTGCATTTATTGGTATTCCACTTCTTTTTTATGTACTGATCACAGAAATGAAATTACAAATATCAAATGAAAGTTGCACATTATACTTTAGAAGGAAAATAGGTAAACCCCAGGATTTATAAGATGCCATATGTGAATTCTGATCCTCCTAAATGAGTTACTGTAAATACATTTGGGAACAGCAACAGAGAGAGAAGGCAGATTGAAGAATTAGCTCTGACTCCTAAGTGTTGTTATAAACTGAGCAGCAGCAGATATAACAAATTGCTGTATCTATATATTTATGTATAACATATAACTCTTGGGTGGACTGAGGCAATATTTCTACTCAAAATAAGAAAAAAATTACCTGCAACTATTATAATGCATTTATATAAGTCAATATATAAATTTGAGTCATTACATTTTTAAATTTGTATAAAGCAGTAAAGAAATATTTATATATTTTAAAACAATATATTATTTTTCTCAGTACTTGGTAGTAAAGATGGAGTAATGAAATACCCCATAATTAAAGTGACCATAGTTTTTATCCAACAGTTTGGGATGTATAATCAAAAAAAAAAGATAAGGGACTAAGGTGAGCAATCATAGAATGTTATTTTTTTTTTTTTAATTTTATGGGGAAAGTGCTGAGGTATATGGATATAAATAAGGTTCCTACACTCAAAGAATAGAATAGAAGATATGTAAACAGATGACTATAATAAAAGGGAAAATAGTAATAGATTCTAAGTCTGAAAACTAGCTAGAAAGTTGAAAACTTAGTGGAGGAGAATACAAATCATCAATAGAGAACTTTCTCAAGGAGGTTAGCCATTAAAATGGGGGAGAGATATAGGAGATAGCTAGTGGGTATAAACAGACCAAGTGAGGGTTTTTAATGGTAGGGGAGACATCTGGCATGTCTAGGCAGAAGGAAACCTGTTAAGAGACTGATGGAAAGAAGGAAAGATAGAATGATAAAAATTTCTAATAAAAAACAGAGAATTCATGAACATGCAAGTAGAACACTTGAGGGTAGATACAAGATCAAAGGTATAACCATCTCTGGGTGTGAAACTAAGGTGTAATAGAGAAATAAGTCAGAGGAAATAAATATATCGAGGAACTAGGAAGTTGTAGTGTTTGAGGGAGTATTAATATATAAGTTCATGTCTCTAATAAGATCAGAAATTAGGTAGAGAAAAAAGGACATGAGTCAAGCACTGAATTCATTAAGGAAGGAAGGGAGAAACCTGGACATCTGTAGATTATAGCTACCAGAATCTTGAATGAATGGTAGATATGGATTGAATGAACCTCAAAGGTGGGAACAGCAGTGGTTAGTGGGGATAGAGGGAGATTTTGGATTTGACAGTGGGGAACAAGGAGTATTCTGACTCTACCATTGTATCCTTCCTCTGAATCAATTGATTACTCATCTGTAGTTTATAGTTTCAGAGAATATATGAAACAATGAGTGCTTAAGTGACTTATCCTCTCAGTCACACAGCTAACTGCAGGAGAGACAGGACTAATAGCTAGGTCTTTCTGAATCTAATAACATCCTCTCTTCACAAAGTCACACTACCATTCCACTTTGTCCTTGTTACATGATAAATATGTGACATTCATTTTCTTTGCTCTTTTCCTTATACATGTTATTCAGGTTCTATGTTACAAAACACAGTGTAATCAACAATTCATTGAAAGATATCAACTATGAGTTAATTTATATGGAATAAAATTATGATTAAAATTAATAATTGAATATGGGAGTAATTCATGTTTTGAGGTTTATGCAAAAGTGATTCTTTAGTCTATGCAAAGCATTATCAAAAAATTAGAAAGAAAACATATCTAACTCCTTTTTGTGATATAGACTAATAGCTAATACCTAATTAAAGGATCAAGCAAAGAAAGAAAACCTTGAAAAATGATATGATTAATGAGCATTAATGTAAAAAATTTAAATGAAATTCTAACAAGACACTATATAATATTAAATATATGTATACATATATCTATATATATGTATATCTATATCTATATCTATCTATCTATCTATCTATCTATCTATCTATCTATCTATCTATCTATATACATTGTTACCTGATTAGATTTAAATTGAATGCAAAGGTAGTTCACTATTAGAAAAATAATTAATATGCTGAGTCATATTTTTAAAAATCTGAAACAACATGACTATATCAATTGAAATATGTGAAAAATAACTGTCAAAATACAATAATAATTCATATAAAAGATCCTCAAAATATAGGAATAGAAAGACTACTTAAATCTGATCAAAACATATACCAAAACAAAAAGCATTCCTTATGTGGAATTGGGAAATAGTAGAACTTTTTCCAAAACAAATTACATGGCTAAAACAAGTATTGTGTGTTTCTTCCCACTATTATCTGACATAATTTTATAAATTCAATATCATAGCAATAAAACAAGAAAAAGTAAAGTCATGAACTCCTATTTGTAGATGATATTTTTACTCAGAAAACTCCAGAAAACCAACAAAGAAAATAATAAAGACAACTTCATAAAGTAGCAGAATACAAAATAAATGCACAAAAGTGTTTTATAAAGCAATAACAAAATTGTGTAGTAAATAATAAAAAGGGAAACCATTCAAAAGAACAAAAAAATGGATGAAACTATTTGGTAGTCAATTAAATGACATTCAAAAATTTGATAAAGTTTAAATATTCTTTATTTTTAATTATAGCTTTTTATTTTCTAAATTTAAACATGGATAATTTTTGACATTCACCCTACAAAACCCTCTGTTCCAATTTTTTCCCTCCCTTCCCCCTATTCCCCAGTCAGCAAGAGATCCAATGTATGTTAAACATGTACAATTCCTCTCTATATATTTCCACAAATGTCATGCTGCACAAGAAAAATCACATCCACAAGGGAAAAAAATGAGATAGAAAACAAAATACAAGCAAACAACAAAATATTGCTATGTTGTGATCCACATTCAATTCCCACAGTCCTGTCTCTGGGTGCAGATGGCTTTTTCCATCACAAGACCCTTGGAACTGGTCTAAATCACCTCATTGTTGACAGGAGTGATGTCCATCAGAAACTGATCATTATATAAACTTGCTGTTGCCATATATAATGATCTCCTGGTTCTGCTCATTTTACTTAGCATCAGTTCATGGAAGTCACCAGGCTTCTCCGAAATCATCCTGCTTATCATTTCTTATAGAACAATAATATTTCATACCATAATATTAATATACCATAACTTATTCAGCCATTCTCCAACTCAGTTTCCAGTTCCTTACCACCACAAAAGGGCTGCCACAAACATTTTTGAACATATGGTTCCCTTTACCTCCTTTAAGACCTTTTTGTGATATAGGCCCAGTAAAAATATTACAGTTTGATAGCTTTTTGAGTATAGTTCCAAATTGCTTTCCAGAATGGCTGGATCTGTTCCCAATTCTATCAACCATGTATTAGTGTCCTAATTTTTCCACATTCTCTCCAATATTTGTTATTGTCTTTTCCTGTCATTTTCGTCAATCTGGGAGTATGTAATGATGCCTCAGAGTTGTCTTAATTTGCATTTCTCTAATCAATAATGATTTAGAGTACCTTTTCATATGACTAGAAATGTTTTAATTTTTTTATCTGAAAACTTTTTAACTCATTATAATCAAAATTATGCATTTTGCATTCAATAATGTACTCAAGTTCTTCTTTGGCCACAAATTGCATCCTTCTCTACAGATCTGAAAAGTAAACTATCCTTTGCTCTTCTAACTAGCTTAAATTAGTCTTTGTCTAAATCATGAACCCATTTTGAGCTTATCTTGTTATGGAATGTTAGGTGTGAGTCAATGCCTAGTTTCTGCCATACTAATTTTCAGTTTTCCCAGCAGTTATTGTCAAATGTGGGTTCTTATCCCAAAAGGTGGAATCTTCCAGTTTGTCAAACACTAGATTATTATAGTCATTGACTATTTTGTCCTGTGAATCTAACTTATTCCACTGATCAACTTCTCTATTTCTTAGCCACTACCAAATGGTTTTGATGATCACTGCTTTATAATATAGTTTTAGGTCTGATACAGCTAAGCCACCTTCTTTTGCATTTTGTTTCATTAATTCCCTTGAAATGCTTGACCCTTTTTTTCTTCCAGATTAAATTTTTTCTAGCTTTGTGAAGTAATTGCTTGAGAGTTTGGTTGGTATGACACTAAATAAGTAGATTAATTTAGGTAGTATGGTCATTTTTATTATATTACCTTGGCCTATCCATGAACACTTGATATTTTTCCAAGAGATTAAATCTGCCTTTATTTGTGTGGAAAGTGTTTTGTAATTGTGTTTATATAGCTCTTTACTTTGCCTTGGCAGATAGACTCCCAAATATTTTATATTATCTTATTTAAATGGAATTTGTAATGTATAAAAATAGTGATGATTTATGTGGATTTATTTTGTATCCATCAACTTTTCTAAAATTGTGAATAGTTTCTGGAAGTTTTTAATTGATTCTCTAGCATTCTCTAAGTATACCATCATATCAAATGCAAAGAATGATAATTGGTTTTCTTCCTTACCTATTCTAATTCCTTTAATCTCTTTTTCTTTTCTTATAGCCAAAGCTAACATTTTATTTCTAATACAGTATTGAATAACAATGGTGATAGTGGGCAACTATATTTTACTGCTGATCTTATTGGCAATGGTTCTATTTATCTCCATTACATCTGATGCTTGCTGATGACTTTAAATAAATGCTATTGATCATTTTAAGGAAAAATCCATTTATTCCTATGCTCTTTAGTATTTTTAATAGGAATTGGTATTGGATTTTGTCAAATGCTTTTTCTGCATCTACTGAGATAATCATATGATTTTTGTCAATTTGGTTATTTATATAGTTAATTATGCTACTGGTTTTCCTAATATTGAACTAGCCCTGCATTCCTGGGATAAATACTACTTGGTCATACTATATTATCTTAGGGATAACTTGTTGTAGTCATTTTGATAATATTTTGTTTAAAATTTTTGCATCAACATTCATTAGGGAAATTGGTCTATAAATGTCTTTCCCTGTTTTGACCCTACCTTGTTTAGATATCAGCACCATTTCTGTGTCTTCCAAAGAGTTTGGATAATATTGGAATTAATTGTTCTTTAAATGTTTGGTAGAATTCACATATAAATCCATGTGGCCCTGGAGATTTTTTCTTAGGGGGCTGATTAATAGTTTGTTCAATTTCTTTTTCTAAAATTGGACTAATTTGTTTCTTGTTCTATTAATCTGGATAATCTATGTCTTTTTTTTTTTTAATTTTTTATTATATATATATATATATATATATATATTTTATAATATTATCCCTTGTATTCATTTTTCCAAATTATCCACCCCTCCCTCTATTCCCTCCCCCCGATGACAGGAAATCCCATACATTTTACATGTGTTACAATATAGTCTAGGTACAATACATGTGTGTGAATATCATTTTCTTGTTGCACAATAAACATTAGAATCCAAACTGGGCAGACAGATATTAGTGCTAACAATTTACATTCACTTCCCAGTGTTTCTTCTCTGGGTGTAGCTACATCTGTCCACCATTGATCAACTGGAAGTGAGTTGGATCTTCTTTATGTTGAAGATATCCACTTCCATCAGAATACATCCTCATACAGTATTGTTGTTGAAGTATACAGTGATCTTCTGGTTCTGCTCATTTCACTCAGCATCAGTTGATTTAAGTCTCTCCAGGTCTCTCTGTATTCCTCCTGCTGGTCATTTCTTACAGAGCAATAATATTCCATAACCTTCATATACCACAATTTACCCAACCATTCTCCAACTGATGGACATCCATTCATCTTCCAGTTTCTAGCTACAACAAAAAGAGCTGCCACAAACATTTTGGCACATATATGTCTCTTTCCGCTCTTTAGTATTTCTTTGGGATATAATCCCAGTAGTAGCGCTGCTGGGTCAAAGGGTATGCACAGTTTGATAACTTTTGGGGCATAATTCCAGATTGCTCTCCAGAATGGCTGGATTCTTTCGCAACTCCACCAGCAATGTATTAGTGTCCCAGTTTCCCCACATCCCCTCCAACATTCATCATTATTTGTTCCTGTCATCTTAGCCAATCTGACAGGTGTGTAGTGGTATCTCAGAGTGGTCTTAATTTGCATTTCTCTGATCAGTAGTGATTTGGAACACTCTTTCATGTGAGTGGATATAGTTTCAATTTCTTCCTCTGAGAATTGTCTGTTCATATCCTTTGACCATTTATCAATTGGAGAATGGTTCGGTTTCTTATAAATTATGGTCAGTTCTCTATATATTTTGGAAATGAGACCTTTGTCAGAACCTTTGTTTTTAAAAATATTTTCCCAATTTGTTACTTCCCTTCTAATCTTGTTTGCATTAGTATTATTTGTACAGAAACTTTTTAGTTTGATGTAATCAAATCTTCTATTTTGTGATCAATAATGATCTCTAGTTCTCCTCTGGTCATAAATTCCTTCCTCCTCCACAAGTCTGAGAGGTAGATTATCCTCTGTTCCTCTAATCTATTTATTATCTTCCTCTTTATGCCCAAATCATGGACCCATTTTGATCTTATCTTGGTATATGGTGTTAAGTGTGGATCCATATCTATCTAATTTCTGCCATACTAATTTCCAGTTTTCCCAACAGTTTTTTCCGAATAATGAATTTTTATCCCTAATGTTGATATCTTTAGGTTTGTCAAAGATTAAGTTGCTATAGATGCACCCTTTTTTGTCCTTTGTATCTAATCTGTTCCACTGATCTACCAGTCTATTTCTTAGCCAATACCAAATGGTTTTGGTGACTGCTGCTATATAATATAGCTTTAGATCAGGTACACTTAGACCACCTTCCTCTGAGTTTTTTTTCATTAGTTCCCTTGCAATTTTTGACCTTTTATTCTTCCATATGAATTTTGTTGTTATTTTTTCTAGGTCATTGAAATACTTTCTTGGGAGTCTGATTGGTATAGCACTAAATAAATAGATTACTTTGGGGAGTATTGTCATCTTTATTATATTCGCTCGGCCTATCCAAGAGCACTGAATGTCTTTCCAATTATTTAAATCTGATTTTATTTTTGTGGCAAGTGTTTTGTAATTTTTCTCATATAATTCCTGACTTTTCTTTAGTAGATGGATTCCCAAATACTTTATACTCTCAACATTTGTTTGGAATGGAATTTCTCTTTGTATCTCTTGCTGTTGCATTATGTTAGTGATATATAAAAATGCCGAGGATTTATGTGGATTTATTTTGTATCCTGCCACTTTGCTGAAATTTTGAATTATTTCTAGTAGCTTTTTAGCAGAGTCTTTAGGGTTCTCTAAGTATACCATCATGTCATCTGCAAAAAGTGATAGTTTAATTTCCTCATTTCCTACTCTAATTCCTTGAATCTCTTTCTGGGCTCTTATTGCCGAGGCTAGCGTTTCTAGTACTATATTGAATAGTAATGGTGATAGTGGGCAACCTTGTTTCACTCCTGATCTTACTGGGAAAGGTTGCAGTTTATTTCTATTGCATATTATGCTTACTGAAGGTCTTAAATATATGCTCCTGATTATTCTAAGGAATAGTCCATTTATTCCTATACTCTCAAGAGTTTTTAGTAGGAATGGATTTTGGATTTTGTCAAATGCTTTTTCTGAATCTATTGAGATGATCATATGGTTCTTATTAATTTGATTATTAATATGGTCAATTATATTAATAATTTTCCTAATATTAAACCAGCCCTGCATTCCTGGAATAAATCCTAATTGATCATAGTGTATTATCCTGGAGATGATTTTCTGAAGTCTTTTTGCTAATATCTTATTTAAGATTTTAGCATCAATATTCATTAAGGAGATTGGTCTATAATTTTCTTTCTCAGTTTTCGATCTACCTGGTTTAGGTATCAGTACCATGTCTGTGTCATAAAAGGAGTTTGGTAGGACTCCTTCATCCCCTATTTTTTCAAATAATTTATATAACATTGGGGCTAATTGTTCTTTAAATGTTTGGTAGAATTCACATGTGAATCCATCTGGCCCTGGGGATTTTTTCCTGGGGAGTTGATTAATAGCTTGTTCTTTTTCTTTTTCTGAAATGGGACTATTTAAGCAATTTATCTCCTCCTCTGTTAATCTAGGGAGCCTATATTTTTGGAGGAAGTCATCCATTTCACTTAAGTTATCAAATTTATTGGCATAAAGTTGGGCAAAGTAACTCCTTATTATTTCTCTAATTTCCTCTTCATTGGTGGAAAGATCCCCCTTTTCATTTGTAAGACAATCAATTTGATTTTCCTCTTTCTTTTTTTTGATCAACTTTACCAAAGGTTTATCTATTTTATTGGCTTTTTCATAAAACCAACTCTTGGTTTTATTTATTAATTCAATAGTTTTTTTACTTTCAATATTATTGATTTCTCCTTTTAATTTTTGTATTTCAAGTTTAATTTTTGGTTGGGGGCTTATAATTTGGTCTTTTTCTAGCCTTTTAAGTTGTAAGCCCAATTCGTTAATCTTCTCTTTCTCTTTTTTCTCTTTTTTCTTCAAATAAGCCTCTAAAGATATAAAATTTCCCCTTATTACTGCTTTAGCTGCATCCCAAAGATTTTGATATGATGTCTCTTCATTGTCATTATCTTGGGTGAAATTGTTAATTGTTTCTATAATTTGCTCTTTCACCCAGTCATTCTTTAAGATGAGATTATTCAGTTTCCAATTACTTTTTGGTCTATTTACCCCTAGCTTTTTACTGAATGTAGCTTTTATTGCATTGTGATCTGAGAAGAAGGCATTTATTATTTCTGCCTTCCTACATTTAATTTTGAGATCTTTATGTCCTAATATATGGTCTATTTTTGTATAGGATCCATGAACTGCTGAGAAGAAAGTATATTCCTTTCTATTGCCATTCAGTTTTCTCCAAAGGTCTATCATACCTAGTTTTTCTAATGTTCTATTTACTTTTTTAATTTCTTTCTTGTTTGTTTTGTGGTTTGATTTGTCTAAATCTGAGAGTGCAAGGTTGAGATCTCCCACTATTATAGTTTTACTGTCTATTTCTTCTTGCAGTTCTCTTAACTTTTCCTTTAGAAAGTTAGATGCTATACCACTTGGTGCATATATGTTTAGTATTGATATGGCTTCATTATTTATGCTACCTTTCAGCAGGATATAGTTTCTTTCCTTATCTTTTTTAACGAGATCTACTTCTGCTTTTGCTTGATCTGAGATAAGGATAGCTACCCCTGCTTTTTTGGCTTTACCTGAAGCATAATAGGCTCTGTTCCAACCTTTTACCTTTACTCTTTATGTATCTCCCTGCTTTAAGTGTGTTTCCTGTAGACAACATATTGTAGGGTTCTGCTTTTTGATCCAATCTGCTATCCGTCTCTGTTTGATGGGATCGTTCATCCCATTTACATTTACAGTTAAAATTACTAATTCTGTATTTCCTGCCATCGTATTATCCCCAGATTATGCTTTTTTCCCTTGACCCCCCTGATCCCCCTCCCCGATATTTAATTTACAGACCCCCCTTGTGACGCGCAACCCTCCCTCTTTTTTTTTTTTTTTTTTTTTTTTAGGATCCCTCCCCCCTCCCTCCAAGTCCCTTCACTTATTCTCCTTTTCCTTTTCCCTTTTCCTCTCCCCCCTTTTAATGAGGTGAGAGAAAATTCTCTGAGAAACAAATATGTTAATTTCTCCTGATGAGAGTAAGATTCACACAATGATTCTCTCCCTCACTAAGTTCCCTCAGATATGGTGTATTTTCTATGCCTCTTCCTGGGATGTAGTTTCCCTCTTTTTATCATTCCTTCCCCTTTTTCTGAACCGACCTCCTTCCCTTTACTACACCCCCATTTTTTTCTTTTATATCAGTAAAATCAAATTATCCTTGAGTACTTTTTATATACCCACAACTGAGTTACAGTTCTCAAGGGTTCTGTGTACCTTTTTCTGTTTCTCTTCAGTCTTGTGGATGTACATCAAATTTTTTGTTTAAGTCTGGTTTTTTTCTTAGAAACATATAGAATTCCTCTGTTTCATTGAATGAACATCTTCTTCCATGGAAAAAGATGCTAAACTTAGCTGGGTAGTTCATTCTTGGTTGCAGTCCTTGATCTTTTGCCTTACGGAATATCAGGTTCCAGGCCCTTCTATCTTTTAATGTGGAGGCAGCCAGATCTTGGGTGACCCTTATTGTGGCACCTTGGTATTTAAATTGTTTTTTTCTAGCTGCTTGCAGGATTTTCTCCTTTGTGTGGTAATTCTGCAGCTTAGCCACTATATTCCGTGGTGTTCTTTTTTTAGGGTCTATTTCAGAAGGAGTTCGATGAATTCTTTCCACATCTACTTTCCCTTCTGTTTCTATAATCTCTGGACAGTTCTCTTTGATAATTTCCTGTAAAATAGAATCTAGGCTCTTTTTTTGGTCATAGTTTTCTGGAAGTCCAATAATCCGCAGATTATCTCTCCTAGATCTATTTTCCAGGTCTATAGATTTTCCCAGTAAGTATTTGACGTTGTTCTCCAGCTTCTCATTTTTTTTGTTTTGTTTGACTGATTCTTGGGTTCTCTGTGAATCATTCATTTCTATTTGTTCCATCCTGACTTTTAAGGAGTTATTTTCTTCTTTCACAGTTTTTAGTTTTTTTGGTAAATGCCCAATTTTGTTTTTAAATGAATTATTTTGCTCTATTGAATTTTTTTCCATTTCCCTAATTTTTTTTTTGAGAATTATTTTCTTTTTCCAATTCAGAAATTCTATTTTCTTGAGACTTTTTTTATCTTTTCCAATTCAGAAATCCTACTTTCCTGTGTTTTTTTAACCTTTTCTAATTCATAAATTTTGTTTCTCTGCATCTCCTGTGAATTCTTTATTTTTTCCAACTCCAATTTCAGGACGTTGTTATTCTCTATCATAGCTTCCCTTTCCTTTCCCCATTTTTCTTCAAACTCCCTTAATTTTTTAAGAGTTTCTTCTAGGAGAGAGTTATGTGATGGGGGGCAGGGATCGTTCCCCTTTAGGTTGTTATCTTCTGAATCTTTGCTGTTAACTTCCTCGGGGTTGGATACCTGCTTTTTCTCTGTATAGAAGGAATCTATAGTTTTTCTGGCTTTTTTGCTCATATTTAAAAAATCTTTTGGGGTCTGTCCCTGGGGTAGGAAATTATTTATTTACTTCTTTACCAGCTTCCTCCCAGACTGGATGGATGCAGCCGCTCTAGCACCTGAGCTAAGAGAGAGCTCTGGGAGAGAGTTCCCCACCCCCTCTCTGGAAGTGCCTCAGAGGTGATTAGCACTGCTGTGCCCGAGGGCGTTGAATAGTAAAGACAGCACAAAGCCCAGCCTATGTGTCTGGGTGGGGCGTGGATGTGTGCAGCAGGTGTGCTCAAACTGGAAGTGTCTGCCAGAAACCACGGTCCCTAGTTCAAAGGTTCCGCTTCTCTGGGACTTCCTGGAGCTGAGTTCCACTCCCTCCAGCTAAGCTAGGCAGTGTGTGTTGCCTTGGGCCGTATCCGCCCACTTGTCAATCTCTTAGCTATTCTCAGGTGGTAGCTGAGGCCACACCCCCTGGTGCCGAGATCTGCTGAGTCACCTCCAGGGTCCGGGAAAATCTAATCTGAGTTTTAAAACACTTTGGCTTTCTCTTCTGAACTGCTAAACAATTAGCAGAGAAGAGCTAACAGCCTGTGCCAGATTCCTTTACCTCAGTGGCTTCTCTGATCCCAGAGCCCTTCCCAGTGCAATGGGCAGAGCACGCTAGCACCCAGCAGTCTGTGCTGGCCTCTCTTCTTCCTCCCCTGGGGACTGACCTTTTCTGTTGAAACTCCAGATTCTCTTCAGCTGGTAAGTCGTGCTTCCAGTCCTTGTGGTATCTATCAGTCCTGGGCTTATTTTGAGACTTAATTTATCTAATTGGTTGTGAGGGAGTGAGGACGTTCACAGAGTCGTGTGTTTCTTCTCCGCCATCTTGGCTCCGCCCCTCCGATAATCTATGTCTTTGAAAATATTCATTGATTTCACTTAGATTATCACATTTACTGGCATATTGTAGGGCAAAAAAGTTTCTAAATTTTTCTGCAAATTCCTCTTCATAGGTCAAAAGTTCATCCTTTTCATTTTTGATACTAAAAATTAGATTTTTTTCTTTTCTTTTTCTGATCAAAATAATTAAATGTCTATCTTTTCTAGTTGGTATTTTCCTAAAACCAGCTCTTAGTTTTGTGTATTAGTTCAATAGTATTTTTGATTTAAATTATATTAATCTCCCTTTTTATTTTCAGAATTTCAAATTTGATATTTTCTTGGGGGCTTTTTATTTAATCTTTTTCTAGCTGTTTTAGTTGCATGCCCAATTCATTGATCTTCTCTTTCTCTATTTTATGGAGCTAAATCTGAAACTTCCCCCATGAAATTCTTTGGCTGCATCCCACAAATTTTATTATATTGTCTCATTATTGTCATTCTCTTGGATGAAATTATTAGTTGTGTTTATGATTTGTTTCAACTACTCATCCTTTAGGATCAGATTATTCATTTTCCAATTAATTTTTGTTCTATTTTCCCTGGCTCTTTATTACATGTGAGTCTTATTGCACCATGATCTAAAAAAGATGTCTTTTTTATTTCTGCCTTTCTGCATTTGATTTTGAGGTTTTTATGCTCTAATATATGGTTATTTTTTTGTATATGTTCCATGAATTGTTGAGAAAAAAGTCTACTCCTTTCTGTCTTCAACCAAGTTTCTCCAAATATCTATCATACCCAACTTTTAAAAATTGTATTTACCTCCTTAATTTCTTTCTTATTTTGTGGTTTGACTTATCTAGTTCTGATAGAGCAAGATTGAGATCTTTCCCTAATATAGTTTTGTTGTCTATTCTTTCTTGTAGTTTTCTTAATTTCTCCTCTAGTCATTTGGATGCTGTACTACTTAATGCATATGTGTAGTATTGATATTGCTTCATTGTCTATTATTTAGCAAGGTCCTTATCTCTTTTAATTAGATCTAATTTTGTTTTTACTTGATCTGAGGACAGAATCACTACCCCTGCTTCTTTACTTCACCTGAAGCATAAGAAATTGTGCTCTAGCCTTCTATTCTATATGCATCACTCTGCTTTAAATGTGTTTCTTGTAAACAACATATTATAGGATTTTGGTTTTTAATCCAGTTTATTTTCTACTTTCATTTTATGGAACAGTTCATTTCATTTACATTCACAGTTAAAATGACTAATCCTGTATTTCCTATCTTATTTACTCCATTATGCTTTTCTCTGCTTTCCACCTTCCCTCCTCCTCACTATTTTGCTTCTGATGACCACCTCCCTCAAATAGCTCTTCCCCTTTATAACCCCTCTCCCTTTCTTATACCTTTCCCCCAATACTTCTGTTTTCCCTTCTGTTAGCCTCCTCCTTTCCTTTCCTTTTTCCCCTTCCATTTCCCTATAGGGTGAGATAAATTTGTCTGTGGAGCCAAATATGTCTGATATTTTCACTTTGAATCAAATCTGATGATAGCAAGATTCACACAAAGTTCATCCTCTCTCTTCTTTCCCTCAATAATAATAGGTCATCTTTGCCTCTTCATGAGATATAATTTCCTTCATTTTATCTCCATTTCTCTCTTTTTCCTGTACAAACTCCTTTCCATCTCTAGTTTCTTTTTTTATATTATCACAGTGAAATCAAATTATACCTACACTCTCTAAGTATACCCCTAACACAGATATAGTTTTCAGGAGGTCTTTCCTTTTTATCTTTTTATGCTGCTCTTGAGTTCTGTATTTGAATATCAAATTTTTGCTCAACTTTGGTCTTTTCATTTGAAATAAATGAAATTCACCTGTATCATTGATTGTCCATCTTCTTCCCTGAAAGATAATGCTCAATTTAGCTGGATAGTTGATTCTTGGTTGCAATCCCAAGTTCCTTTGCCTTTTGGAATATTATATTCCAGGCCCTTTGATCCTTTAAGGTGGAAGCTGCTAGGTCTTGGGTAATCCTGATTATGGCTCCTTGATATTTAAATTGTTTCTTTCTGGCTGCTTGCAATATTTTTTTCTTGGTTCTATAATTCTGAATTTTTTCCTTGATATTCCTTGGAGTTTTCATTTTGGAGGTGATCAATGAATTCTTTCAATGGCTATTTTACTTTCTGATTCTAGGATGTCAGGGCAGGTGTTTTTTTTGTTTGTTTGTTTGTTTGTTTTTTGTTTTTTTAATGATTTCCTGAAGGATAATGACTAGGCTCTTTTTTTATCATGGTTTTTCAGGAAGTCCTATAATCTTTAGATATCTCTCCTAGATCTATTTTCCAGATCAGTTGTTTTTCCAATAAAGAATTGGAAACAAAAAAACACACAATTAATGACTATGAATGGGAAGATTAAAAGGAAAGAAGTTAGTTAGCATTTTGTAAATTTTAATACTTTTATATTATGTAATGTAATGACTAAGCTTTTCCCCTCCAGATATGAGCACCTTCTTTGTATACAAGGAGGACTATGAGAAGGAGATGAAGGAGATTCTACATATAACATATCAGGCTTCATTGATGCAAGTGTTAGTTTTGCTAAAGATTTTTTTTTCCCTTTCATTTTTATCTTTTGAGAAAGCTAACATTCACATAGTACATTGATGTTTGTGAAGCACTTTTACTTATTATCTCATTTATTTTTTGAAACAATCTGGGAGATAGAGTTTTTATTCTCTTCATTCAATAGATGAGAAAAATAAGAAATGTATTTAGTAATTTCTCTCTTTCATAAAGATAATAAAAATTTGAACTAGACAGTATTTGAACCTAGATCTCCTTGATTCCAAGGCCAAGACTCCATGCATCATGCCATCAAATTGATCTGATAATCTACTGCATGTGGAAAGGGAGGTGGATATTTTCATAAATTAAAATGATGTAAGAATTATTTCTGAAAAGCAAAAAATTATTACAAAATATTAGACATTATTTTAGAAGTAAAAATATTATTCATTTCTTTTTATCATATCTTACCAGCAATATATTGAATGATTTCAGTTATAATATAGCTATTAGGATAATTTCTAAAAAATCATTTAACTGGCTACTAGGTGCTAGAGATACCAAGAACAACAATAAAAGGTTCTTTCTCTCAATAGTCTAATAGGAAAATCTACAGTCTTTTTTTTTTTCACAGTCTACTGGGCAAGACTACAAAACAATGACAAGTAATTATGTACAAAGAAGATATGTGCAGAATAAATATAAGATTGTCTCAAAAAGAAGAAAACAATAGTAAGAAGAACCTGCAGAGGCTTCTTGCAGAAGGTGGGACTGATACTTGAAGAAGTTACATAGTAGGGACTCCATAAATAATTATTTTTACTTGTTCTATGATTTCACTTTTCAGCAAAATTCTTTTGCTTCCTGATTTAAATAGTAATTGTTGCCACTGGTCAATTTAGATATTTTGCTGAGTTTGAATTAGAAAGAATTTTTTATTGTTGTTGTTTGTTTGTTTTTAATGCATATGAGGAAAAGATTATGTAACTCCCCCCCCTCACCCAATATATGCCAGATATTTCATTACATTTCATTTGAAAAACTGAAGGGTTTCTTTTTCCAAATACTTAATTAAGCCATTAAACTCTACAGCTTCAGGGAGGCTAATTAATCTTGCATTTTCCCCTCTCATGTGGTTTTCAAAGATTTCTGATTCCTTGTGGGTAGTTCCTTGAATATTTGTTAAGTCACAGGGAAAGATAAGTGATCAGTTTCAACCTTAATAACTGATGTCATGCAGTTAGTACTTAGGACAGATATATTGCTAAATGAGTGACTCAAAGCTATTACAGCAGCATATGTAGTTTTCAGTCATCTTCATGGTGTTTGGGGGAAACCAATTCAACAAGAGTAACAAAAATCAATAATAATCGAGAGACAGAGAGAGAAAGAGAGAGAGCAAAACAGAGCAAGAGAGACAGAGACAGAGACACACACACAGACAGAGACAGAGAAAGAGAAAGAGAAAGAGAAAAACAGAGAGCAAGAGAGACAGAGACAGAGACACACACAGAGAGAGAGAGAGAGAGAGAGAGAGAGAGAGAGAGAGAGAGAGAGAGAGAGAGAGAGACAGAGACAGAGAGAGAGACAGAGAGAGAGACAGAGAGAGAGAGACAGAGAGAGAGAGCGCGCAAAAAAGAGAGGGGGGAAGGAAGGAAGGAAGGAAGAGAGAAAAGGAAAGGAGAGAGAAAAAGAAAGGAGAGAGGGAAGGAAGAAAGGGAAAGAGGGAAGGAGGAAGAGTGAAGCAATCAAGTGCTTCCATTTTAATGAGGGAAGACCACATAAAGGATATATTATAAAGAAGAGAGGATTATGGAATTAGCTAGGACTAAGCTAGGAAATGATCAAGAGGCCTGGGACCTGGGAAAATAAATTAAAAGCTTATTCGTCAGAAAAAGGGAGTTTGGGGAAGAATCTAGATGGGGATCAACTGGAAATGATAGTTAGAGAAGCACCATGGCTTAAAACAGATCAGGAAACAGCATGGACTCTGGGCCCTAATAAAATTAGGCAAACACTGATTTAACAGAACTGAGGGATCCAGGGGCAGCATTCAAGTTATAAGTGGGCAAAAGACAAAAGTGATGGTTCAGAGAACAGCTAGGTGGTGCAGTGGATAGAGCAGTGACCCTGAAGTCAGGAGAACCTGAGTTCAAATCTGGTCTCAGACAATTAACACTTCCTAGCTGTGTGACCCTGGGCAAGTCACTTAACTCCAATTGCCTCAGGAAAATAAAAGTGATAGTCTAAGTAGAAGTCACATGATGGAGCAAGCAGAGAAGTGACTTCTATATGTACATATTAATATATAGTAAAAAAAAAAAAGCTTATTGGTTGATTGAAGTGAATCTTTGTTCTTTGCAACAAGATACTTTACTAAAGAACAGGTCAAATAATAATAGTATGAACAATAAATACAGAATGTTTACTCTTTTTATAATTTTTCAAAAAATGTTTAAAATTTTTATTTTTAATACACATTGCCTTATGAATCATATTGGGAGAGAAAAATCAGAATAAACGGGAAAACCATGGAAGAGAAAAAAAATAACTGAACATAGAATGTGTTGATTTATATTTAGTCTCCTTAGTTCTTTTTCTGGATATAATTGACATTTTTCTGTCCAAAGTCTATTGGGATTTCTTTGGATCACTGAACCACAGGGAAGATCCAAGTCTTTCACAGTTGATCATTGCACATTCTTGCTGTTATTGTGTACAAAATATTCCTGGTTCTGCTTGGTTCACTCAGCATCAGTTTGTGTAGCTCTTTCCAGGCCTTTCTAAAATCAATGTGTTCATCATTTTTTATAGAACAATAATATTCCATTATCTTCATATACCACAACTTACTCAGACCAATTGATGGGCATCTATTCATTTTCCATTCTTAGCTACCACAAAAAGAATAGCTACAAATTTTTCTACACGGGGGTGCTTTTCACTCCTTTATGGTTTCCTTGGGATACAGACCCAGTAATGGTACTATTGAGTCAAAGGATATGCAGTTTGATAACTCTCTGGGTGAAATATTTATTTTCCTGTGAATTAGTTGATTTCTTTAAGGGAAGTATTTCCCTAAGAAGTTATTTCATCCCTTCAATCATCTTTCCATCAATTATTTCTCCACAAACAAGATTTTTATGTTTATTTTTTCTTTTATTTCATGAAATTGGCAAAAGTAACAAATTGTTTTAGCATTATGCAAACTTCAAGATTTGAGAGCTTTCTATTCAAGTATCCTTTTGTAAAGGGAATTTATTTATTCCAATCTATCCCTCAAATAGCTATAAATGCATTTTCCTAAAGCACAGATGCAACCATGTTAACCCTCTGCTTAATAGACTTCAGGGATACTCTATGATCTCCAGATCATATAGAAAATCCTCTGTTTGGCATTTTTAAGTTCCTCAAAAGATAACCCTGATCTATCTTTCTAGGTATATTATGCTTTACTTTCCTCCATCTGGTCTACTGCCAAACTCCATGATCCTTCTTCTTATTCTTTATATACAGTCCTTCATTTTCTATTTCTGAATCCTTTATATTTACCCCATGCCTGAAATATTCTCCCTCTTACCCCGTTAAAATCTCTGGTTTCCTATAAAATTCAGCCCAGAAACTGAAAGCTATGTAGAACCTTTCCTGATTTCCCCAGGTTGCTGGTTCTCTCCTCCCCTTCGAATTACTGGGTATTTTCAATATACTTTGTACTTAATGCTAAATGGACATGGCATTTTCCCAAATAGACTAACTAGCTATTTGAGAGCAGGGGCCATTTTCAGTTTTATCTTTATGTCTGAAGAGTTTAGCAAAGTACCTGGACAATAAAAATCACTTAATTAAGGCTTATTCATTATGTACTATAGGAATATAGTGACTATTTGCCTTAAAAACTCAGTTAGTAACATTAATGCCCTTGGAAGCTCCCCAGTTCTCAAAGAGTTTTCTGGGCACCAAAACTTAAAGCTAAGAAAGGTAAGACCACTAATTGCATTGCAGTGATTTCTGTGGCTATTGGACACATTGTCACTCCCCATCATACATGTGGATATGCACATGCACACACATAACCCCATTTTTTTTGCCCTTATCAACAATGTATAAATGGACCTTAGAAGTAATTTTCAACATCATCAATTCAGGGCTGTGTATTACTTTGACCAAGAACCTAACTAAGATAGAGTGTCACTAGAGTTCTGACCACTAGATGATGATATTTTTAATTCTAAAAAATTGTGAAAGCTATTATCTAAGTCTCTAAGATATATAAAGGGTTGTGATCTAGATCAATGAAATCTTACACCCTTAAAATATTGGAATATGATACTTTGAGGGATATTGTATTATCTTTCAATAACTGAAATCTCTTAATTCCTATCCCCTGACCTAAAATAGCTTTTTAACACTCGAGATTCCTAGTGATCATTTTCTAAAAAAACCTAATTTTTCATTTTATGCTAAATAACATGTTTGGAATTCTATTATCATTGACTTTCTCATTGGTCACAGTCATCTGATACATACTGTGTTAAAGCTTTCTAATTGCATTATTTGGGCTATTAAAATGAAGCAATCAGGGATAACTGGTGGCAAGTCCAAGAGAAGAAATGACAAAAATCATATGCAACTAATCCTTTGCTATTTGAAGCAACTATAAAAGATAATGGATATATCAGTAAACAATTAGACCAACAGTGCAAGGAAAAGAAAATGGAATATGGAAAAACTTCCACATTATTAAGAGAACTTCCTTCAGAAATGCCTCCTGTTTCAAGATTTGTGTTTGCATCATGGAGCATTTTCCATTTTTGCCAAAACTAATCATTAGAGTTCAAAAGTTAGAAATTACTTTGATTTTTTTTTTTTTTTCAATTGTTAGAGCAACTTCTTGGAATGCTATTGTTCTTCTGGAATGTGGAAGTGAAATTTCTAGGGAACAGATCCTTAAAATACTTAGGAGATTTTCCTATTACTACATTGAGTTTCCTGGTGAATCAGCTGGCCTGATTTTTTGTTGTTGTTGTTTGTTTGTTTGTTTTTGGGTTGTTTTTTTTTTTTTTTTTTTTTTTTTTTTTAATTTCAGAGTTGTTCATTTGGTTCATATGTTTTTAAAAGTCTTGAGGGTTTTTTGTTTTTTTTTTGTTTTTTTGCCTCTTAAAACATAAATGGAGTATATAGCAATTACTTGTAAGGAAACTTTCATTCTCTCATCTTCATTCTCCTAAATGCTTAGAAACTACAATATTGGCCACCTTTAAGTTTGCAGAGAAGGAAAAGGTTGATCTCATTAAAAAAAACATGATTTCTGGCATCATTTTAGGACAGAATCTGTAGAACAATTTCTGTACACACCTTCTGCTGTCACAGCACTTTGTAGCTTATCCTACATATATCTGTAGCTCCCACACTCTTAATAAGGCTGAATTTAACCATTTGAAAAATTCAGTTTCACACATTACTTGGTATGAAAATAGTATACAATAAATGAACTGCACTGTTAGCTTATGTTTCTTGAATGGACTATGAGTGATTGATGATGAAATGGACTAACAATTTTGAAAAGTAAGTGTGCATAATGGGGAGACAGAGTTTGAGACTGTTTCTCACCAAGGTGTAACTGCCTAGAGGTAATACAGAAATTGCTTTTTTCTTACTAGTGTAGATTTTGAATCAATCTCTTTCAGTTAATCAGAAGGAGAGAGGTTGGCAGGCCTACTTTATACAGTCTTGTATAATTCTTATTAGCTCTTTTCAAAGAGTGTACAATTCAATTCTTAAATAACTTGCTTTCACAGCACACACAAATGGATGAGCAAAGATTTTGGCTTTCTGTAGCCTTTCAGCCAGTTATCCTTTGCAGGATTTCATATAATTTAGCAAGTCCACTCTCTCTTTTATAGATTTAAACCATAAACCATTAGCCATGTTAGATGAAGTGGATATTAAAAAAAGAAAGGCTATGGTAATCCTAGATAATCCTAGAATTGGAGCAAACTAAAAATCTCAAAGTGTATAATTATTCCAAATGAGAATTTTTTTTTTACAGTGGAACTAGCTAAATATTCTTTCCCCCCTTCTCTGTGAGCTATATATAATATATTCAGCTTTTAAAAACTGATTCCAAATAAGGTACATTAAGTTTCAGATAGTCATTTTTTAACTGTTCAGTTTCCATTGATTAGAGATGTCCTGGATGGCTCAAGATGAGGCTGTGAGATGTATTAGAAAGATCATTGGATTTGGAGCCAGAAAAACAGGTGTTAAATCCCAACCCTGCTGCTTCCTGTGTGACCTTAGGCAAGTCATAACATTCTGAGCCACAATTTCCTTATCCTGAAAAGGAGGTAACTTAATAGGTTAATTATATAATAAGTTAGTTTTGGAAAAAGTTCTTTGAGAATAGGCTTTTACAATGATTTAATAGTCCTGTTATTGTATTGAGTTATTATCTTTTAAGACAAAGAAACTCCTTAATGACTACTATGTCTAAGTGATTCCAAAGCAATTAGTCACCAGTGGAAAACAAATCATTTGGTTTACTTTTGGGAAATTGAATAGATGGAATAGTTCATTTTCTGAATTTTTTCCACTTCTCAATTTGGCTCTTCTACTATTGTTAGATATAGTTGATCTTTATATTGTTGTATATGTCCCTATATTCTTATCAACAAAATAGATCTTGTGCAAAGCTGTTTTCTTATACTCTATGTCAAACTGAATATGGCAATGACATATTTATTATAACTTTTTAAGCTTACCTTGAATTTGCATTTTCTATCATGTTCTTTAACTATGATTAAACTTCACTAATTTGCTCACATATTTAGACTAGTATGATTTTTATGACTTTCATATATAAGTAGTTCCCCTTTATTTGCCTATTTAGATGTTTCATTAGAGCCTGGCATTCAAAAACTGATCATGTGCTAGAAAGAAGAGAAATTATAAATATTAAAAAAGCAAAAATGTTAAAGATATCACTGATAAACTATAATACAATAAAATAGAAATTATTACACAGAACATAAGCACAATATATGTGCCTAATTGTGTATTTGATAATGACATCCTGAAAAAAAATGAGTGAGTCATATAATAAGATATAGAAACAAGAAGAATGGGAAAGAGAACAATAATGAGGAGATAAAAAACAAAATTTGTTCAATGCAGCTAAAGAAAAAGCATTATTCCTCCAAGAGCATGCATGCATTAACCAAATAGAAAAAGAAGATGAATAAATTTAGAAAACCAATAAATTAAGCCAAAAGAAGCATTAAAGAAGTCTTGAAATTTAGAAAAGAAACAAATACATTGGAAACCAAAAGACTAGAATTAAAACAAAAAGCTAAAAGCTGTTTCTCAAAAATCCAAACAAAAACAACACTTTAACTAAATTGATCAAAAAATAAAAGGGAGGAAGATCAAATTACCAATTTTTAAAAGTAATTATGGAAATGACCATTACCTAAATCAGCTATATGTTAGCTGATGGGGTGGGTAAGGAGAATAGAAGTAGTCCAGGATTCTTACAGAGAACAAGCTCTGCTTGATCTTAAAAACTATGAAGACTAAGGATGAGCCCTGACATGGATCATGTGTCTATACACTAAACGGTTGCTTATCAACAGTCAGAGAGACTTCTCATTAGAAATTTAGCTAATAATACTTTGAGGCTATTGCAGTTTTGAGAAATAGAGTACTAAGGTATAGAGGGGTTCGTATTTGTATTAGTGAGGGGAGCACCCCCATTCTCTTAAATGAAAGTATATTTTATGTATAAAAACAATAACATTGTTGACAAGCCAACAAAATAAGAAACTGACCTTTGTCTTATAGAATCTCATTAGTGTTTTAATAGCTAAAAATTATGCTCCCCAAATTCATTATAAAGCAGTCAATGGTGCCTACAAAAATAGATTTCTAAGTGCTTAGAAATAGTGTATAAGACTGTTCTCTTCTTCAGGCTAAGCAAACTTTCATTTTTCTTAGCAATTATTATTTTTTCTCATGGGTCAGAGGCCCACATTCAGTTTAAAATCTCTGAATTGAATTCTCCCAAATTATTAATTAGTAGAATCAAAATTAATGAGATTTCATTGCATTTATTGGAAAATTGTGATTCTCAAGGGAGGGCAGAGAAGTTTAAAAAATGAGGAAATGAAAATTGCCTCCTACCATAACTTCAATACTATGCAATAATATTTCTTGAAGTTACATAAGCCTTTTTGGATCAATACAGTCAAACTCCAGCCCTGAAAAGCCTAGAAGCACTCCTAAGAAGTTACAATGAGTTATCTCATACAAGACTTGATGCAGAAAATTTTTGTTTTCCATGAAATTAATGGGTAATTTTAAAATTATTTATTTATTTATTTTTGCTGAGACAATTGGATTTAAGTGAATTGCCCAGGGTCACACAGCCAGGAAGTGTTAAGTATCTGACTTCAAATTTGAACTCAGGTCCTCCTGACTTCAGAGCTGATGATCTGTCCATTGCACCACCTAATTGTCCCCTCCATTCTTTGAGTTTCTAAACCAAATTAAATTCAGGTTACCAATGACTAATATCTTTTTTCAGCAACTGATTCCAACTGATTTTATCTGTGGATGTAGAAAATCCTTTCTCTTCAATGTGGCAGTCTTTCCCTTGTTTTAAAAGGAAAGATTCTTTTTCCAGGTTACAAGGCATCTCAGATTGCCTTTGAAGTCAACTTTCTTTATCTTTCCTAGAGGTTTCATTGGTTCCAGTCCCCCAAAGTTCTATTCCAACCTATTTGTAGGTTTGCTAAAAGTAAGTTTAGTAGCTGGTTGCTATCCAATTCTATTTCTAGATAAATTTCTTATGTTTCAAATGTTGTTCTAGTCTTGTTATCCAGGCTTAGTCTGGTTAATATCTATTCGGTTTCCATTTTAGAAACCTTAATTACCTTCTTTATGACAATTTTCTCCTGTGGCCAGGAACAGTGTCTCTTCTTTTACTATTCTAAATTTTTACTACTTTAAGTTCTCTTTGCTAATTAAATCTCCAGCTATCATTTAGTGAAATGAATTTTTCTAGAGCTATAATTCATAATAACACAAGTTTTTGAAGATATATTCATCAAACAGATAATTTTTGCAAACAATATAGACTTTTCCTCTTACTAGGCATGGCAGATACATTCAATTGAACAGATATTTATTGTGTTTTTCTGTGTAAGGAACTATGTTTGGGATACAAAGATGAATGAAGAAAGATTAAAGGTCCTCCTTAATGTTAAGGGTATATAAATGTAAGCAAAGTACTTAAGGCAAAGAAAGATGGAGAGAAGAGAGACATCTAAGATTTGCTCAGTGGATCTAAGGAGAAGGGAAACACATTCATCGACAGGACAGTGTGGCATTGTAGAAAGCCCAAAGCCCTTGAAATCAAAGTACTTTGCTCCAAATCCCGATTCAGCTAGTCATTGTGAAAGAAGCAAAAGTTATTCACTGTTAGGTATATTAATTTTTTTTTTCAGATTAGAGCTTTAAAATATTTCTTTCTAGAGTCCCACCCTTAAAATGCAAATATCCAATATAACATATTAACTCCCGTCCAGCCCTTAGTGTGACAGCCCAAAGTAGTTTGTCAAAAAATAAGCTATTACTTTGAAAGAAAGATACTACAACGCTGAGGAATTGGTTCAGAGTAGTTTTGATGAGGAGGACAGAGGGAAAGAATTCAGGAAAGGTTGAAATAATGACGGCACAGACTGAGGAGGCAATCTGGTAGCATTGTGAGGGAATGCTGAAAGACCCTGTGCATAGCATAAGAAGACTGGGAGTCTAAGGTAGGGGGATTTGCAAACTTTTCCTACTTCATTTTCCCCAAGACTGGTTTTGCAATATATTACCCTCGAGGTAATGAATGTAGCCAACTGCTTAAACCTATGTCACTACATACATTATATCCATTTATATAACCTCAGGAAATATTAAGAATGAAATTCTAATGCTGCCTTTTAAAAGTCATTACATGAACTTTTTCTCAAAAGTTCTATAGAGTCATAGATTTAGAAGTCTAAAAAATTGTAGAGGTTATCCAGTTCATCTCTGTCTTTTTGTTATTGTTATTCAGTCATTTCAGTCATGTCCAACTTTTTGTAAAATCCCATTTGGGATTTTCTTCACAAAAATACTGAAATAGTTTGTAATTTTATTTCCAGCTCATTTTACAGATGAGGAATCTGAGGCAAAGAGGGTTTAGTGACTTGCCAGGATCATACAGCTAGTAAAAGTCTGAGGCCACATTTGAAATCAAGAAAATGAGTCTTCCTAACTTCAGGACCAGCACTTTATCCACTGTGCCACCTAGCCTTCCATTTCACAGATGAAAGGACTGAGGTTATATGATTTGCAAAAGGTCACATGGGTATTAAGTGGCAAGACCAGGATTTGAGCTCAGATTTTCTGCCTCCAAATCTAGTACATTTTCCATTGTTGAAAGTTAGTACATTTTCCATTATTGAAAGTTGCCTCTCTAAACATTACTATAACAAAAAAAAAAATGCATCATAATTGTAACTACAATAACCTCAAACACAGGGAGGGGGGAAATTACCAAATCACTTGAGTTTAATATTTGGAAAAGATGTCAGAGGTTATTTAGTACATTCTATACCTCCCACTAAAATAAAAAATAAGAAATAAAAACTGAATCTCCCATGCATGATGATTTAAAATGAAGGGAAACCCATTAACTTCCAAGGCAATCCCTTCTACTCTAGGTTAACTCTAATTATAAGGAAATTTTACCTTGATCTGAGCCCAAATTTTCTTCTTCGTAATTTCCATCCATACCTTCTGGCTCTACCCTCTGGGGCTAAGTATAACAATTCTAATCCTTCTTCCAGATGAACTAGCATTCCATAAACTTTAGCCAACATAACCCCAATCAGAGAGCTACAGTTAGATTCAACATCAAAATGCTCAATCATTGTAACTGACAGACATGCCACATTATTGCCAAGATGTATACATAAATCCCTGACATCACTTTGAATTTTTGACTCAACCTGGCTGAATGAAAACATACCAACAGCATACAAATAGCTCCTGCCAGTTTAGAATTCAAATATCCAAAAAGGTTCCCTGCCAGAAAATGTTGGAGAATTGATTTATTATTGTGAGTCCTGTCATAGATTATAAAAATGAACATTCTTTTTTCCCAACTCACCCAGATTGCAGAGGCTAGACTTAGACATAGCATAAGGAAGAAAGGATTGATCTAATAGCCAATTGGATTTGCCGTGACTTTGCAGCATCAATAAAAGCAAAAAGCCCCCCATGCAGTAATTATATTTTGTCACTTTACATAATAATACAGCTTGCAGCCTACTTCTGTTTTCTAAATCACCTGGAGATTACAAATTGTTCTTGCAATTATTTGATTTTTCCATTTAATGAGGGCCACGTTTGTCAAACTGTGAGGCTGTCCACCTGGAGAAACTTGAATCTTTTCATGGGGATATGGAAGCTAACCCTTGAAAAAGGTCTGTATGTTTTCTTTTAGCTTGCTAATTATTTTCACCAAATATTTAGTAAAAATAGAAGTTTTTAATTGGAAATATGTGGTGGTAGTTTCTGTTTTAATTTAATGTTACCCAGTTCCTGAAAATAGGAGATATGTAGTAAATGCATATTAATTGAATGACATTGTAAATCATTGACTCCTTATATTGATTCACCTCTCATAAAATACATATTATCAAGGAAAAGAAAGTGTAGTTGTTTCTAGTCATAATATTCTCTCTGTGTTGTTTATGGAGACGAAAGGAAGATGAATGTAGAGTCAGAAAAAAATCTAGGTTTCAGTACAGGTTCTGCCATATACTATGTAAAAACTTGTAGTTATCACTCTTTGTGGTATTGTTTCCTTATTTGTAAAATAAGGCAATTGGACTGGTTGATGTCCAAAGTTTCACTCAGCTCTAATTCCAAAAATGGGGTATTTGTCTTAACTGTTAATTGGGACTTTACATGAACAAGTTGGAAATTATAGAAATGATGACCATTTCAGAAATAATGATATACAATAATAGTTAAGTCACTTAATATCTCATTTTTCTTGTTTTTCTCATCTATAAAATAGTAACAAAAATTGCATTCAACTCATAGAATTATTGTGAAGATAAAAGGAGACACTGATTGGGCGGTGATTTGCAAAATTTATGAGCTTAAACTTAACTAAAATTGTGAGTATTATTTAGCAATGGATTGATTTGAAAAGTCTCAGTGAATGGAAGATAACAAAACTGGATACTCATTTAAAGAAGGAGATCCAGACTTCGGATTGATCTGTTATCCTTTTCTGACACTGAGCTCAGAAAGATTTCAAATTCCCTTAGACATCTATTTGGTTATCAGATAATATCAAAATCTGGTGGTTTCGTGCCTGTGAGGAGATTGCTGGTCTAAAGGAAGCACATATTTTATCATTCTCCAATGTCCCCTAAAGCCAGCATCCTATAGAAATGAAACAAAAAGGCATTTTCATTTCAGAATCCCCATGGACAGTGAGAACAATAAAGGTAGGTGAAAACGCACTGGAGTCTTGTTTTCAGAAACTTCTTTTATGGACTCCTTTTTATCAGTGAACAAAAACATCAACAAAATGATACCTATGTGTGCTAGCAACTTAATCAGCTTGCTAAGTCTCTGTCTCCCTCTTAAGGTCGACCATCAGGACATACTTTGGTTTTTCTCAAATAAATGAATTTTAGTCCCTACCAATGTTCAGTCTTTGTTTAGTCCATTTGTTAGTTTGCAATTAATTTTGTTCTTCCAGCTCATATATTTTGTTTTCACTTTTGTGAAATACTTTTGCATTTTTTTCTTAAGAATGGCATCACTTTTTAAATTTTTTAGAGGAGTTGATGGAAACTCCAGAAATAATGAGACAGTTAAAGTGCATTTCTATTCATGAGTTATATCCAGATAAGTTATTTAATTTAACCATTTTTATGCTTTAAAAATAAAGACAATGGCTAAGGAGTCATATCCAAAATTCTCTTCTCTTTGCTCTCTATGTTCTCAAGATATTTCATAGATAAATACTGAGTCCTAATGTATTTTTGATTTTGTGCCCAGGTAGATTTTGATTGTTGCTTCTATGCCAGTATTCTAGAATTGTCATCACATGAAAGTGAAGAGTATATAAAATTTCAGAAATGAGAGATCAGCAAAATCTGAAGTCAGTAACTGAATTTGTTTTTGTTTTCCCAAACTAAAATGTGTTTTTATTTCCTGTTTTTTGTTGTGTGTTATTGTTGCTATTGTTTTTCCTGAGGATTCTGAAGAGAGCTAGCTCTAGGCAAAACTATGAGGGAGATAAAAAAATATCTTTGATAACCTTACCTTTTTAGAAATCTCTTGAGTTCTGTATTTGAAGATCAAATAATAATAAATAAATAAATTATAAATTATAACTAATAAATAAATATTTGAAGATAACCTTACTACCTTCCCTTTCAGCATCTCTGTTTCTACTCTTCCAAACCCTGGCACTGCTCTCTTATCTTCAGTGACCCTGGTGTTAATTAGTTTTTCAATAATATTCTCCATTATCCTTATTAGCAAATATTTTGACCATATAATATACGTAGGATGTTATGGTAAGCACTGAAGGCATTAAAAAATGTATAAGACACTATTGGTTTCTTTCAGAGACTTAAAAGTCTACCAGGGAGAAAGGCAATGTATCATAATGGAGGAGAAGCAGGGGGGAAGTGGATTTGAAATCCAAGGAGGGAGATTGGATTTACATTTTCATTGTTATTGAGAATACCAAGATAAGAAAATTTCCTCTATCTAGGCAGGTTTCCATTTTCTTTGCATTTTATACTCAAAGAATTTCTTAGAGCACTAAGCAGTTAAATGACTTATCCAAGAAAGGAGGAGAAAGAAGAATAAAGGGGGAGGGGAAAGAAAAAGAGAAAAGAAGAAAAAGACAATGATTCTATGATTCTATTTATGCGTGTGTGTGTGTGTGTGTGTGTATGTATATGTGTAATATGTGTGAAAGACAGACACAGAAAGAGAAATGAGGTAATATTGGGAGGAAGGTATTGATAGCTAAGTGAATCAGGAAAGGTTTCATGTAGAAAAGGATGCTTGAAAAGATATATTAAGGAAAAGGGATTCTAAGAAATAGAGATGAAGAGTCATGAAGAGGAGAGATAGAGCATCACACAGAGGAACAGCAAATAAGCTAATATGAGTAGGTTATAGAGTAGGAATAGGAGACTAATACAAAATTAGGCTAGAAAGGTTCACTTGAGTGAGATTGTGAATGCCTTTAAGTATTTTATTGAGGAACTTTTATTTGTCCTAAAGCATGGTTATATCATAGATCCTTTAGCTATCTAGTGCAGCCACTGGACTTTAGAAACATGCTTTTCAATGCATAAAAAATAAGATTACAAAATAAAACAAGAGTTTGAAAAATAAAGATGTATTTTCCTCTTATCCAAGTTTACAGACTCCCTAAAATTTACTCAAAAATATGGTGGAAAGTCAGTGGATCTCAAGATAAGAACTCCTAGCCTAGAAGCAATAGGGAGCCAATAAAATTTATAGAATAGAATAGAGAAATAATCAAACTTTCACTTTAGGAAATTCACTTTAGCAGCTGTATTGTACATAAAAGGAAGTAGGGAGATGAGATAAAGAAACACTTAAGAAATATATTGCAATAGTCTTAGAGAAAAGCGATGAGGACCCAAACCATAGAAGAGGTTATTTGCTTATAGAAAAGACACATGTTTGAGATATTTTGGAAGTAGACATGATAAGATTTGTCAACTAAGTAGATTTGTGACGTGTATGAGAGTAGAGTTGAAGATAGCATAAACGTTCTTTATCCTTTCCAGAAATAGAGAAATCTGGAAAAGGAATAGGTTGCAGGTAGTGGGGGAGGAAGATTATGATTTCTCTTTGGGGCAAGTTAAGTTTGAAATACTCAATTGACAGTACTATGAAACTAGAATTCAGGAGAGAATCTAGAAATAGTTGGGAAAGTCATGTGAACCACTAGAATCTGTGGCAACCAATAGATCACCAAATAAAAAGAGCAAGGATTTAGGAATTTGGGTTTTAAAAACTATTTTGATAAATATTTTGACATAACCAGTCTCCTTTGTAATCTTAAGTGTTTTAATTTATGTATAAATATTTTGTGGTATTATGAAAATATATAGTAATGTGTCATATAAAATGTATTATATAACACATATTATATATAAACTATTTAAAAACATTATTCTGAGAAGGCCTCTATATCTTGACTAGACTATCCAGGACAGAGCTAATACTACCATTGTTGGCTACTATCTTCAACAATTTATGAGTCAGAGACACAGATGATTAGAAAGAGAAACAGAAAAATATCACTAGAAAGGCAGAGGTAGAAACAGAGATAGAGATGTTGAGATGCCCTCAACAGTCTAGATTCTAAAGAACTTAAAGAATATAACAAATAAGAAGAGATAGATGGAGAGAAGGTATAGCATAGCAGCACAGTGAGTTGGAGATTTAGTTTGGTTATTCCTTACAAACCTATCTACCTCTTAAAATATTTTTCTAACATGATTATTCTTGAACTAAGGTGTGAAGTGAATTTTAAAATTAGCATTATTTTTTTCTCAACAAGAAGAAATGGAAATAGTGAAATAAATTCAAAATTTATCCACTCCTAAAGAAATATATCTATGCTATCCTCCATGTCTCTATTTATCCCTCAATTTCCTCATTGTAGCTTTTCTCTAGCTTTATATAAATCCACAAGAAAATTTCATATTACTTGTTTATACCTATTTCAATTTCTGTACCTATATACATGGGTAAATTGAGTTCCTACACTGAAGAAAAATAAGGATCTCTCACACATTTCTGTATATATCTATATAAAAAAGAAATAATAGTAAAAGAAAAGGACAGAGAAGAGGGAAGAAGAAGGGGGGAGAGAGAGAGACAGAGAGAGGAAGAGAGAGAGAATTTATTTTAATTCTTACAATTTCTGTTTGTTCTGAAGCTGCATGAAGTTCATCAGCCTGGAGAAAATGCTTGCAAAGCTGCTAAAATCCTTGATCCTTGAATGGCTTGGCTAAAGGAAACATTAAAAAAATAATATAGTAAAATAATGCCATACTGGCCTTGAGATGTGGGGTGGAAAAGACTCAATATCTTTTACATCTCTGACTGATGAGGTCTTAAATCTCTTGCTTCAGCTTGAGCCAAGTACAGAACTATGAGAATGAATATGTCCACTGCTTCTGTGATTAGTCCTCATTGCAGACTGACATTTCTGGTAATTTGAAATCTTTTCATTTCATTTGGGTCTCTGCTTATGGATGAGTAAAATTATTAGCAAGCTTTTATAAAGCATTTTATAAGCTCACGAAGAAGTGATTGCACATACTTTTTATTAGTTATTACTCTTGGCAACCCTTGAAGACAGTAACTCTCATTTTATAGAAATAAAAATGAAAGGAGCTGTTAAGTCATTTACTAAAGGTCATGGAACATGTCAACAATAGGAATGATCTTGTTAGTGTTTCAAGTATGTTTGATTTCTTTACAAAGGCCCACTGACAAAAAGTTGATTATTTCAACTCAATTATTTTGTTAATATATTTTCATTAAAATTAGCTAAAATATGATGACTTCTTATAGCATTTTTTTTTTGTTAGCATAAAATTTGGAATTAAATCCAGGTCAGGAATTCCTCTCTTAAGTCTCTGATCTTAGCCTCGGAATGATACAAGATTCTGAAAGGAGAGAATCTCATGAAGTAGAACCTGACAACTAAGAGAGCAGATTGCATCAAACATACAAGAAACAATGACCTTTGAGGAAATGTAAATATACCCAAAGAGTAGCATTATGTACAAGTGTTGAGGGTTCCTACATAAATGTCTTTAAATTGGATTCCTCTCCAAATAAATCAGAACTTACAGGAAAATTTAAAGCACACACACACACACACACACACACACACACACACACACACACACACACACATATATTTGTGATTGAAGTGGATATATTTGGTTAGTGTTCTATACAGAATGGAATGGTTGACATGGGTATTTTAAATATTGTGCTATAAATTAAAACTGCTTGACTTTAAATTGAATTTGTTAATTATAACCTAAATTCTAAGAAGGACCTCACTTTCTATGACCACTCTTGAAAGAAAAATGACAAGGATGATAATTATGTGTATACCTATATATGATTGGGTAATATGTGTAATATATCTACATCAATATCATCCAAATAACACCTGCATTTTCATATACACAAAATATAATTATATATGTATTTATACATTTGTATTATATATATTCATACAGGTCACCAAAAATAATTATTAATTTAAATTATGTTTGAAATGTGTTTTTCCTTCTGAATATAATTGTTCTTTTCTACTTTTTTAAATTTTTAAGAGAAGCTGGAATTGATGTATTAGCTGGTATCTTTAGTATGCATATGAGACAAAGCTAATGCTGACAAAAATATCAGGGGAAATTTTTTCCTTCTTTCATTTGGGATAACATATCTTCCTACATTATGAAAATAGAGAACAATTAGTATTCTAATCAGAGCACATTTAAAGTTTTCCAAATATTATATCCTTCTTCTTAAATAATTATATCTTCTTCTTAAACAAAAAAGACACATTTAAATATATTTAGAAGCACTTTCCATAACAGGTTTCTTGTATAAGTCTAGACTAATCTCTAAATGGTTATCATTAGTGTTTCTCAATTAGAATAATGCATGCCTTTTAATTCTGCCTCAACAGAAAGAAAATGTAATGTCTTAACTGTAAAAATTTAAATTTTTACCAGAATGACAACTTTTCCCCCCCTATGGTCACTTTACATTTTTATGATTCATAAAATGTATTCATAAATAAGACTTCTAAGAAAAGTCAGAATTGAGTATGAATTTAAATGTTTACTTTTTCCTGGCATGTCAGATGTTGATGGAAAAACACTATTTAATTGGAAAAATGAGCCAAAGGATTTAAGTAAATCAACTAACTGAAGCTTAGACTGTATTTCATGGAATTACTGAAAAGAGTTCATTCAAATAAATAGTTTAATTTATTTTTCTCCCTCTTGAAATGACTAATTAACTGGCCTTTGGTAAAGAAAATCTGAAATAGCCATTTCATGAATTGATTGACCTCAATGGTTGTATTAGTGACATTTAGAACACAAATTTAATCAGAACATGAAGAAATTAAGTTAATTACAAACTAAACACATGTCCAACAGAAAAGAATCTTTCTTGTTATTTCTACCCTCAAAAGGAAAATTTTAGGGATGATTGGGTGATATTTATGTGTATATATATATATATATATATATATATATATATATATATATATATTCAATTGGATAATATGTATATGTATGCATATTTATTTATTTATTTTTAAAATATATATATTTTTATAATATTATCCCTTGTATTCATTTTTCCAAATTATTCCCTCCCTCCCTCCACTCCCTCCCCCCCCCATGACAGGTAATCCCATACATTTTACATGTGTTACAATATAACCTAGATACAATATATGTGTGTAAATACCATTTTCTTGTTGCACATTAAGTATTAGCTTCCGAAGATATAAGTAACCTGGGTAGATAGACAGTAGTGCTAACAATTTACATTCACTTCCCAGTGTTCCTTCTCTGGGTGTAGTTATTTCTGTCCATCATTGATCAGCTGGAAGTGAGTTGGATCTTCTCTATGTTGAAGAAATCCACTTCCATCAGAATACATTTTCATACAGCATTGAAGTGTACAGAGATCTTCTGTTTCTGTTCATTTCACTCAGCATCAGTTGATGTAAGTCTCTCCAAGCCTCTCTGTATTCCTCCTGCTGGTCATTTCTTATAGAGTAATAATATTCCATAACCTTCATATACCATAATTTACCCAACCATTCTCTCATTTTCCAGTTTCTAGCTACAACAAAAAGAGCTGCTACAAACATTTTGGCACATTATGTATGCATATTTACATGTAGGTATATATACCTACCTGCATGTATACATAGACACATTTTCAATCATATATGTATATCTATACATCTAATATCTATACATATGGGTATACACCATTTAAATATTACCCATTCAACTCCTGCATTTTCCCATTGAGAGGGAGTACAAGTACAAAGAACAAAGTGATTGAGAGAAATGTATGTATATAGATGATACTACATATATATGTATATATATATATATATATGTATATATATATATATATATACATATATATATATATATATGCAGAGGAAATGTATATGGAAAATAAGGCATGTGACTACACATGAGGTACAGTGCACAATCCTATTTGAAAATTCTTTCTTCCTTATCTCATCAATGTAATCCTAAAGCTTATTTTTAAATCTTCAGAAAAATCACAATTAATGAAGGGCAATGAGTATCCAAAAATTAAAAAAAAAAAAAAAACAAACACTCCTTAGCTCCTGAAATTATTTTTTCTTATTTTTTAAATATATTTTTTAAATTCCTCCTTTGCCTTCCAGAAAATGTTAGTGTAAAGCTAGTATGTCCCAAACTCCAGAGCTGTCCATACATTGCCTATTTGACTAAAAAAAAAAATTCTTTTACCTCTTTCTGTCTTTGTTAACTGTTTTACTTTTTTATCTTTATTTCTTTTCCTTTGGACATTAAAATGCAAATTTATATATGGATCTTCTTTTTTCTACCTGGAATAGTTTTTTAATATTTTATTTCTAAGACATCTCATTGTATTTTGTTGCAGCTAAAAAGAAGCTGAGATAATGTCACTTAAGTCAAGAGATTCCTAGGTTTATGACCAAAAAGGAGAAGGAAAAGAATGTTGCTATTTTTTTTTTTTCAGCATATATCATGTTAACCTGATTCACATCTTAGGTTATTCATCAAATTTTATATTTGGAAAAAAATTATGTCTTCCTACTTCAGTGAGTAGAACTTGAATATTTGTACATATATTTTATTCCTTTTCAATATGAAAGTGTCAGCAAAAAATTCATTCTGATTAATAGCCAATAGATATACTTAAGATCATGCTATTATTACTGAAAAAAGTTTTAGAATTAAACTTTATAGACTTAATATCCCTTTTCTCTGTTATGAACTGAATATTCTCTAATTCCCAAAACAAATATAAAGACTATTCTCTGCTCTTCATAGAGATGATGAACTCTCATTGTCATCTATGAGGTTCAAGTGCCTACTGGGAAAGTAGGAAAACCTTGAGAAAATTTATTACTAAATCT
This sequence comes from Sminthopsis crassicaudata, assembly GCF_048593235.1. Taxonomy (NCBI): domain Eukaryota; kingdom Metazoa; phylum Chordata; class Mammalia; order Dasyuromorphia; family Dasyuridae; genus Sminthopsis; species Sminthopsis crassicaudata. The sequence continues at coordinate 118,853,491 of NC_133621.1, forward strand.
ATACCTAAAATCATCTTGGCTCCTAGTGTTTCAGAACTGGAAGGAACTTAAGAAGTAAAAACAACAATAATAGCTAGCATTCATATAACACTTCATAAACTTTTTCACATATGTAATCTCATGTTATCCTCCACAACTACCCTGTTACAAATGAGGAGACTGAGGCTGAGAGGAATAAAGTTGCTTTCCAAGAGTCATATAATTAGCAAATGTGCTGGACAGGATAACAAATCAGGTCTTTCTGACTTTCTGACTAAAGTATAGTACTTTATCTTCTATAGCATTTAGGGTGATATCAAATATTAGTGTTTCATTATATAAATGAGAAAATTGAAGTTTAAAGTGATTAAGTTCATATAGTACAGAAAGAGTAGAACTGATCCTAGAACCTTGTTTTGATTATAATGGGAAGATTTGGATTTGGAGTCATAGGATTTAGGTAAAAAATTTACCAGCCATTTTTAGGGTTAATGTAGGAAAATATCTTATCTTCTCATGGCCTCAGTTACCTCATCCATAAAGTGAAGTCCTTATATTAGATGATCTCTAAAGTACTTTTCTATTCTAAATATATTATCCTACGATACTATTATCTTCTTTTTTGTCTTCAATTTTTAAGAGAACCAATGATATCAAGGGTTGATGTCTTTAAGTGAGGTGGAATTGCATACTATATCTTCCACACATTGAAGTCCAGGGACAAGACAAAAGTCAAGGCAAGTAGTGATGGCCTAAAATGCAGTGGATGACCTTGAAGTCTTCAATGTCTGACCAGTAGTGCCTGCTCCAGCCACCTTCATGGCCACTGGAACAAATTGTTCTCAATAGCTCATTCATCTGGGGAAATTCTTGACATGTTTGGGGTAGACACTCTTCCCCTAAATCACTGATGAGTTTGAAGCTCATTGTCTACCCTCAACTTGATTTAACTCATCTGCTAGGACTATTTACCAGTCTGTAGCCACTCTGCCTCCTACAGCTTCTCGGAGTCACTCACCTTGGAGTTCCAGTTAGATAAATATCAAACATAGATGAGCATACCTGAAAATATATATATAGCAAGCTCTCACATCAGAGGTACTAACCCTCTTTAAACACCCCATATATCACTCCTCTTCTCTATTTCTTGTTATCTCCTATTATCCAATTATTTATTATATAAACTATGAGCAAAAGCATCACAAATAATGAGCTCACTGCCTCTTCCAATAGCAGTCAAAATGTTCCAAAGATACCTAAAGAAACATGATGAAGAAACAGTAACAGCAAAAAAAATTAAAAACCACTGGAGAATGAATTATAAAAACATACAAGATTAGCTGTGATGTTTGGTGGTATCTGGCTTTTATTTTAATAGCTCAAAGGTTAGAGGCTTCATAAAACCTAACAGCCTACTGCATTATTTACAAAAGCATTATTGCCATAATATGCTTGTATATTAAATAATACATTGATTAAGGAAAATGGAAAGATCCAAAGATCAATTCACCATCTTGATTAGATGTAATCCAAAGTAACTAATACTAAAGGTGTGAATCCTTTATATCCCATCGTTCCAGATGCAGATTGGTACTTATATGGATTATTAGTGATACCACTAAATTATAAAAATGATATTTATTTCAAGTTTACCGTCTTCTCTTAGACAAAAAAATGAACTGTCAGAAAGGTGCCACAAGAAATTTTAGGACAGTAGTACTTGAAGGAAAAATGAAATGTCTTTTCTTTAAAAGTTTTATAATGAGTCATTTATTTCAAACTAAAATATGGTTAATATGGTTAACCATGAAAAAAAAAACAATGAAATTTACACCATATGAATTATGTGGAAATCCAGTTAGAGATGTGATATGTAAAATGATACATATTTTCCCTTGAAAATAATTCATCATAGTTCTGTATTGCTATTTTAAAAAAAGCATAGAAATTATGTATTCTTTTAAAAACAGAAAACATCCACAGAATTTGAAAATTGAAAGGAACCACTGAAGTAATGATACTGGATTCAGACCTGAACAAAAATGCCCTCCAAAAGATCCTGTCACAAGGCCATTCAACTTATCCTAAAGACTTATAGTGATAGGGTACCTCCCAAGATTAGCTCATCCTATTTATTTGAAGATATTTTTCACATGGGGAAAATTTTTCTTTATATAGAAATGAAATCTACCTTGGAAATTCCATCCAATGCTCCCTGTTCTGCTCACAAAAGAAGGAGCAAAATATAAATTAGTTTAAAAAATGTAACAAAACAACCCCCTCTAAGTGTATGCTTTTTTTTTTGTTTGTTTTTTTTGTTTTGTTTTGTTTTGTTTTTTATCTCTTCTGTATTTGTCATTATTCAATCATGGTACTGAAAGGGCATTTAAGAGGCTAATTGTTTTTTTTTCCAATACCCTGGTCTTCTCCAATACAATGTTATTTTTTGCTCTCTGATATAAACATAATTAGATATGTGGGGAAATACAGTTGATCATTTCTTCCAATAACCTATTGCTTATTACATTTTAATAGTTCCCCTTGTCACAAAATTCTTTAGCCATTTTTGTTTCCTAAGTGAAGAAAGTTATCATCTGAATAATTTTTTACTTGCATATAGTAACATTTTACTGTAACTTGCTACAGATTACATGTAGTATGAATATAGAATAAATGTTTTTTTAATATTTTATCTTTAATTTTCACAGCCTAAACAAAAATCATAAATTTGGTTATTCATCTTTTGCTTTTCTAAAGTGATTCTTTTTAGTTCCTCTTCCACCTTCCTTTGCAAGGTCTTAAGCTTTTGCAATGGTCTTAAGATGATTTTTGAGTATTTAGGAACCCACAATGATACCCTGTCTTATTCTGCCTTTCTCATATTATTTTCCCCTGTTTTTTACTTTATAAAGTAATTATTAATGAACTTACACCCTAATGGGTGCTAACATTTACCTCCCATTCCTTTTCTCTCCCTTCCAGAAATCTACAATGTACCAGACATTAGGCTTATAGGGATAAAGTACAAAAAAGAAACAATTACTCTTTGCAATGAAGTTACTTTCCAATAAGTATTCAAGTATACAAAAAAAAGGGATGCAGAATAACTATAATCAAAATATATGTTTGTGGGTTCAAAAAGTAGGCTCAAAGTGAGATAATAGATAGTGTCATACCTAGAAGCAGTAGAACTTGAGTTTAAATCTGGTCTCAGACACTTATTACCTATATGACCCTAGGAAAGTCACTTAACCCTATTTGCCTCAATTTCCTCATCTGTAAAATGAGCTGGAGAAGGAAATGGAAAATCACTTCAGAATCTTTGCCAAGAAAACCCCAAATGGGATCCTAAGGAGGCAGACACAACTACTTGACTAAACAACAACAAAAACAATTAAATACAAGGCAGTTTGAGAGAATAAGTACCAACACTTGGGAGGATCAGGAAAAGTAAAAAGGAAAATAAGATGTCTGAGTTGCATTTTAAAGGAAGAACACAACTTTGTAAGTAAACGATAAGAAGGAGTATACTCCAGGGATGAGAATGACTAATGAGAATGAAGCAAGGTGGGAGATGGAATGTTGTGGGAGGAGAAGAGAGAGAAAACCAGTGTGGCCAGACCTGAGAAAATCCAAGGGAGAGTGGTATCCAATGCTGTTGGAAAGATAGGTTTAGGCAAGGTTGAAAAGTAAAACTAAAAAAAATTAAAAGAGTACTTTATATTTGATCTTGAAGACAAGTTGGTTGAATATAGGAGTCACATGGTAAGATCTGTGTTTAAAGAAAATTGCTTTGGTCAAAGTTTGTATAAAAGATTAGAGCAGTGATAGACTTAAGACAAGGAGAGCAATTAGAAGGCTATTTAATTACATTATCCCTTTCATATTGTGATTTTCCACATTATTGGCAATAAATAAATAAATGGGAATTTGAGAGGATTTTTGTGAAATTGCAGATGATACAGAACATATGACCTAATACCTAATCCAAAGTTTACAATAAGGTCCTGAAACACTCCATGAGAGAAACAGAAAAATATTCAGACTTCTTCTCTGGTGTGGAGGGAAGGTAAAAAAAAAATATATTATAATTTTTCAGATCAAAGTGGCACCTAAGCCCTAATTTCACCACAATGTTGAAGGGATAACTGTAAGCAATTAAAAGATAATGAGGGCGTGAACTAAGGTTGTAACTGTGTGAGTGGAGAGAAGAGGTCAGATGCAAGAAATTTTGGAAGGATAGCTATAACAAAATTGTCAACAAATTAGATATGGAGGAGAAAGCAGAATGAGAAATCTACAATAATATCAAGATTACAAACCTTAGATGCATGAAGAATAATAATATCTGACAAAAATAGGGAGACTTAGAAGGGGAAAAGTGTTTAAGAAGGACAATGAGTTCAGATTTAAGCATGTTGATGCTTTAAGATATTCTTTAGTCTTTAAAGATAGTCTTTAAGATATTCAGCCTGAAATGTCCAGTAGGCAATTGATGATATAGGGAGGAAGAACTTGCAGCTTAACATACAACTGATATAAAATGAGTCATCTGCAGAGAAAGAATGGTTAAATTCATGAAATCATGAATCATCATTATACATATGGTTACAAAGAATGAATATAAAGGAAGATGAAAAGAGGGCCCAATAAAAAAATTTTAGGAAATATCCAAAGTTAGGGAATATGATATGGATGATAAGTCTTTCAGGACAGATATTTAGTTGAAAGATACCTTTGAAAGGACAAGGATTTGTGGTTTTTCAAATCACATCATATAAACTTATAGATACAACAGATGATGATTAAAACTAAAAGCCTGAGTTAATTATCATTCACATTGGCCACAAAGTTAATAACTGACACATCAAGAAAAAACTATTAGAAAAGTTTTCTGAAGAAATAATTTCTAAATAATAAAAAAAAATTAGAAATCTATTAATTTTTACATTTAAAAGCATTTTGTATATGATTGTTCTCAGTATGAGCATTCCTACAACTATTTAATTCTATGTGTATGTGGATATTTTAATACTTCACTCAGTGATTTCATTAATCATAAATAGTTCTTTTATGTGCAACCAATTATATCGTCTTTATGTTTTTTTCAGGCAGCTAAGTGGCACAGTGGATGGAGGGAAGGATTTGGATTCAGAAAAAGATCCTTTCTCAGACATTAACTATCTATGTGACACTGGACAAATCACTTATACTCTCTTTGCTTCTGTCCCCTTATCTGCAAAAAGGTGATAATAGTTCACAGGACGGTTATAAGAATAAAATGAAAAAACCTTTATAAATCACTTCCCAAACCATAAAACACTATATAAATGGCAGTAGTAGTGTTAGTAGTAGTAGTAATAATAATAACAACAGAAGCAGCTATGGCAGCAATAGTAGTAATAAAAATAGTAATTGTAGTAGTAGTAGTAGTAGGTATAGGTTGTAGTGATCATCTACTACTATAGACTATGAGTGTTGTGTACTAGAGACAGAAAGAAGTATTTGTCAGACAAATCAAATTAAAATCAGCTCCCCCAGATATTGATAGTGATAATCCAGTTCCTTAAACCCCAAATCCCCAGTATAGAGGTGCCCCGCCAGACCATTACCCCAGCTTTTAGTTGGGGGCCACATAACCATCCCTGTGAAGAATAAATCCAAGATTTTCTCACCAGATTAACTTTCACCATTTGTCAAGTAACCCCAATATCCCCAGGAGCAGCAGCACCTCTCCCCATATGACTATATTGCCTCTAGACTATCTGGTGATGAATAATGGACCCTGAAGTAGGAACAACTGGACATAGGATTGAATGAGGGCTTTCTGTTGTTGCTAAGTATCGATTGTCCCTTGTTTTATAAGGGAATTGTCAGTACATTCTCCTGAGGCTGTTAATCAGTAGAGTAGTTATTAGTAGAGAACCCAGTTCTAGGAGTTTGGGACAAAGTTTGTAAAGCTTGTTATATGTATGGAGAACAAGAGAAGAACACTAGAGTGTGAGAACAAGAGGAAAAGTAGTTGGTGATTAATATACTGTGTAGAAGTTTAAATGAGTTTGAGTCATTGTGTATATATATTTATATGTTTTCAAGCACACACACACACACACACACACACACACACACACATAAAATGTAATTGATTCTTGAGTATTCAGACACAGAAACTTGGTACTTTTATGCATGACTTGGGACTTGGAGTCTCAATTGGTACTGAGGGTGAATGATAGTTTAGGAGCAATGAAGAATTACATTATATACAAAAATCCTATAGATTCTCCCCTCACCACCCATTCAAAAAAACAAACAAAACAAAACAAAACAAAACACCAAAACCCTCTTAGCTTATGTGTACACTTGGTGAGATTGAGTTTGTTCAAAGTCTATTGTCCTCTCTAAATTAATTCCAGTACTTAGGGATAGCTATGACAAAGCTGTGACATGTGCTTTACCTTGTAATCTCCACATGCAATTTGCTATTGATATGTTCTTAAATAAGTGATTTAACTTTATGAGTTCTTGATTTCTTTATCTGTAAAACAGGAGGGTTGAAAGGAATGACTAGTAAGATACCTCCCAGCTTTCAATGCTAAGATCTAAGGGATGATCTGAATGTATTCTTTCACTTAAATCCCTTTTTTTCTGTTTCTCATTGTTATTGAAGATCTTTAAAGTATTACGATTATTTTCCTAAAGTTCCTTTCTTGGCATAAAATGTTTCCTTTTAGTCCTCCATCCTAATAAAGCAAATATATAATTTATATGGAAATTTTTATTTCCCCAAAATTGTTGAAGAATAATAAAGTTTTCTGATCTGAAAGAAAATTATAGCTATCTGACAATAACTGATTTCAATGTATATCATTTTTACTTTTTGGCTAATCTGTTTGTTGTATTTATAATCTCTCTAGTATATGATGTATCCTAGAGAACTTTTAGTATAATCCCAAGCAACAGAGGAAGTGAAAAGATTTAAATATTTTCTGGGCTTACTTATACAAAGTAGACGGCATTTGTACATTTGATCTGCAAGATATTTTTGTCCTTAGCATCATGTAAGATTTGACAGTTAGAACAAATATTAGAGTTTATCAAATCCAACAATCTTTTTTATTATTAACAAAAATAAATTCCAGAAAAGTAAAGCACAGGAAATAAATGATAGAGCCAAGATTATAATTCAGGTTTCCTGCTTTCCTGTCAACTGGCCTTCCCTTTATGTTCTAACTACCTGGTATCAGGAAAATTATTTCATGTGGCACCATGGTAATTCCCAGAGAATAGTCCAATGGCAAAGACACAACTTCACTTCTCATTCTCTGGGAATGTGAAATCTAAGGCTGTGTGGGCAGAGGCATATGTATTTGGCCATGTTAATGACCAAAATTGAAATCATGGCCCAGTGTCAGCAGGGCACACATTTGGCATTTTTTTCCTGGAAGTGATAACGTAGCAGACATTCATAATGGATTACTTGCCAAGTCACATTCAATCCTATCAGCCCATGCTACTCTAGTGGGATAGATTCAGAACTGTAGTTTATAATCCTAGAAAAAGAAATGACTCTAAGACTGTTCTGTTAGTCTCATTAGCACCACATTGCACACAAATGACCTAAATGGACATAAATATTATAGCACATGAAGAAGGAAATTTAACGCACTGAACACAAGCAGCATTCACATGGACATGTTTATAAATGTATAAATGTATTTAAGTGTAAGGAAGTTAAGTGTTAGCACTGTCAGTTAACAATGACCAAAGACTCTCCAAGATTTTACAACCCCTGTTAACACCAAAATACCAAAGAGTTCACATAGGTTATAAGAAAAAAAAAATTCTATGGGGTGGGGGGGTTGAGGAAAATTAGAGAGAGACAGAAACAGAAAAAGAGAGGAGTAAAAAGAAGGGGTGACTTTGGCATGGGGATCCTGTTAATATATAATTGAAAGAGCAGTAAGTTGGGAGTAGGCAGCTAGGTGGTACAATGGATAGAGCACCAATCCTGGAGTCAGAAAGATGTGAATTCAAATTTTGTCTCAGATACATACTAACTATGTGACCCTGTGTTATTTAACCATGTTTGCCTCAATTTCTTCGTCTGTAAAATGAGCTAGAGAAAAAATGGCAAACTATTATCTTTGGTAAGGAAACCCCAAATGGGGTCACATACCAACACAGTTAAATGAGTAAATAACAACAAATTGGATATAGCTATTGGAAATAGGAGAAGAAGGAGTCCTACCAAATTCCTTTAATAACACATATGGTGCTTATACCTAAATCAGGTAAGGTCAAAACAGAGAAAGAAAATTATAGACCAATTTCCCTAATGGATAATGATGTAAAAGTTTTATATAAAATATTAGCAAAGAGATTACAGTAACATCACCAGGATAATGTACTATGATCAAGTAGGATTTATATCAGAAATTCAGGGCTGATTTAATATCAGAAAACTATTAGCATAATTGACTATATCAATAACCAAACTAACAGAATTAAATGATTACATCAGTTGATGAAGAAAAAAAAAGCATTTAAAAAAATCCAACACCAATTCCTATTAAAAACACTAGAAAGGATAGGGATATATGGAATTTTACTTAAAATGATGAACAGCCTCTATCTAAAATCATCAGCAAGCATCAGCAAAGGAAAAAAACAGAAGAATTCCTTATAAGATTAGGGGTGAAACAAAGTTGCCTACTATTACTATTACTATCCAATATTGTATTAGAAATGTTAGCTATAAAAATAAGAGAAAAAAATAAATTAAAGGAATTAGAGTAGGTGATGAAGAAACAAAATTGTCATTCCACTGATATAATGGTATACTTAGAGAATCCTAGAGAATCAACTAAAAAACTATTAGAAATAAACAACTTTAGCAAAGTTGCAGGTACAAAATATAAGTAGAAATTATCATCATTTCTATGTTATTAGCAGCAAGAGATAGAAAGAAAAATTCCATTTAAAATAACTGTTTATCATATAAAATATTTGGGAGTCTAGCTGCCAAGACAAAGCCAGGAACTATATGAACACAATTACAAAACCCTTTCCACATAAATAAAGTTAGATCTAAACAAATGGAAGAATATCAAGTACTCATGGGTAGATGGCACTAATATAATAAAAATGACAATTCCACCTAAATTAATCTACTTATTCAGTGCCATACCAATCAAATTGCCAAGAAATTACTTTATAGAGCTAGGAAAAAAACAACAGCAACAACAAAATTTATTTGGAAGCAGCTGTTGGATTTTTAAGATAAGACCAGAATGCCAAAGAAGAGCAATACTAGTTTTTTTTTTATTTTATTTTGTGTTTGATTTTTAAGTTGACAAAAACATTTAGACTCTTTCCTTGCAATATGCTATAGAAATGACACTAGTTTGGAAATAAAATAAATACTAAGCTAGTTGTAGCTAGTTTTGTGGTTGCCATATATATTTAATTCTATTATTCTTCTGCTTTATTTTCTTAAATCTCATTTCTTATATTTAATACAGGAATAAAAATTTCCGTATTAGAATAGTAAACAGAGACAAAACCAAATAAAATTAAAATAATTTAAAATGCATCATAAGCTACATATTAGTTCATTTTTAGTGATATTTTAATTTTTTTTATTACAAATGTTCTGGAAAACTAGAATGCCTTTAATATTTTAATGATTCAAATATCTTTATCTAATGAGACTATATTTGTAAAGTTTCTAATACATAGTAGGTGTTTAATAAATGCTTATTCATTCCCTTTTCTTTCTCTAATGAAATGGAATTTCTAAATAAAATTAAAGGTGGAGGAAGAAAACAGGGACACTGGATAATCTAATAAACCATAGCAGTGGAATTGCTACAGTACTTGGCACATAATAAGTGCTTAATAACTATTTTTTCATTCCATTTTACTTCAACTTTATTATTAAAATGGACACTTCGAGACAATCTTGATGACTCAGATCATTGGCAATTCTATTAGTTCCAAAATAGTGAAACTGTCTTATGACCTGGAATTATTCTACTTAATTGGGAGGTTTCTACTGATTCAGGAGAAGCCCCTCATTTGTGTCACCTCTGGGTAGATAGAATATAAATTGAAAGAATACTCTTTAACCTATTACAGGTTAGTTTTGAGAGTAGCCAGACATACAGCACAAATGGAAATTAAACTAGAAATCCTACTGCAATTAGCTCCCTGCAAGGAAACACTTATCTAATTAATTGAGTACATCTTTCCAAACACTGTATTCAATGTATAATGCTTGCCATGGCCAAATGAAAAACTAAAATCACACAGAATATATTATGAATAGCTGAATATTGAATACAGTGGGTTAACAATTCTCTATATTATTTGCTATGATTAGTTTTTAGTAGCATATTCTGCTGGCAATACATGGGGAGGGTTGAATGATTGATCAGTGACCCAAATTTCACTGGATTTTTGCTCGTTAATAAAAATAGCCTTCTGTTTGTAGATAGAGACAAAACTTTTAAAATTTAGTTAACAACATAAATTCCTTCCAGCAATATTCCATAAGTATCTTCTCATCCATAGCCTTCCATAATCTCCCCACTAGGAGTAAACCCAACATTCTGTGATCTTTGTCTAGATTTTCAACATATACAAATATGAATTATACCTAAGTTATACATTTCTCTCAATATAAAAATGGTCAATTTATTTTACATATTTTACTGACATCTTTAATAAAACTTTTTATATATAATTTATCATAGGAAATGTGCTATAGCTGACCCATGCCCCACCAAGCATCCATTTCAGGAACCAGAGTTTTCACTTCTCAGAAACTGATATTCCATGAATCACCATTATATAAAATCTCCAAGAAGACATTGATATTCAAAGTTATATTTTTATTTCAAAGTAGAGTTTCCATTGAAATCACTGTGCATTTTCCAAAATGGAATCCAGAATATTCTTTTCTCAGGTCAATTCTAAGAAGGAAGGAAGGAAGGAAGGGAGGGAGAGAGGGAGAGAGAGAAGAAAGGGGAAATTGGAAAAAGAAGACAAGAGAAGGGAGAAGGGAGAATGGAATAGGAAAGGAAAGGGTAGGCAGGGAGGGAGGAAGTATATTATGTGCTTGTTATTGTGTTAAGCACTTTACTAATATTATACCATTTGATCCTCTCAAAAATACTGGAAGACAGATGCTATTATTACTTCTAATTTAGAGTTAATGAAATAGAGGCAGATAGAGATTAAGTAACTTCCTCAAGATTACATAGCTAACAATGTCTGAGGCTACATTTAATTTCAGGCTGTATGTTATTATAATCAAAATAAGGTAAACAGAGGCACAAAGTTCTGACATGATAAATTTACCAATAAAGCATTAATTTACCAATGAATAGGGCATTAGTTTCTCCAACAAAACTAAAATTCCCACATGAGGAGACAGATAAAAATCACATAATCTGTTTATCACTTTTCTCATCTGTAAAATGAAGATAATTATCTTTCTCCCAGGTAGTTACATGGATCAATGAGATAACACACAAAAAAAAAGTGATTCCAAAAATCAATGTATTTTGTAAATCTTAGTTATGACAAAGTTAAGAGAAGGAAAAAAAAACTAGCAAAACTAATACTTGCATCAATAAAGCCTGATTATATATGCAGTGTCTCATATTTACTCCCCCTGTCTGCAAAAAAGTCCTTGTATTTGAAGGGAAAAAGCTTGGTCATTAAATTACATAACAGAAAAATATTTTAAAATTGTAAAATGCGTAATGAATAGCTTCATTTTTTTTTGTTTTCCATTTACCTTGTCATAGTAATTGTGTACATAATTTTCCTGCTTTAGTTTCCTTTATGCTGCATCAGTTCATGAAAGTTTTCCTATGCTCCTCTGAACTATTCAAATTCATAATTGCTTTACTATCACACAAAGTGCTTTTAGTAATATTTTGTTATATGTGAGAACTGCCTTTTAGATGTTGTAGAAGTACATGTACAGGAGAAGTTTAATGTATTTTTATTATATTTAATTCACTGGGTAGCAGATAATACACATTTCATATATAGCCTTTTAGCATAATTCCAACTTACTTTCCAAATGTTTAGGCCAGTATCTCAATCAACTAAGAATGTGGTTGTCTTTCTATAGAACTTACAACATAGACTTTTCTCTCCATTTGTCGATTGTCTGATGGTATCACAAACCCTGCCCATATAAGACAATGAAATTAAACAATAAATGTGTATGTTCTGACTGTTCTACCTCTCCCTTCCTATTTCCTGAGACACAATATTGAAGACTATTACAAAAGCTTAGTCAATAAAGCAGCAGCAGGATTTGAGAGGATTGACTCCAATTTTGGAAGAAGTTCTATGGTGGATAAAATGCTATCAAACAGCATCACATGTGACAGAGAACTCTTTCGTGAAAAAAAAAAAATCAATCAATGTAACAAACTTCATTATTGTTTTAGTTTAAGAAATTGCCACAGCCACCCTAACCTTCCTCATCATCACCCTGATCAATCAGCAGCCATCAACACTGAAGCAATATCTTCTATCAGAAAAAAAAAAAAAAAGATTACAAATCGTAAAGTCTCAGATGATGGGCAGCATTTTTAGCAATAAAGAATTTTAATTAATATATGTATGTTGCTTTTTTATGATGCATATTATACATTTAATAGGCTATAACATGGCATAAACATACTTTTATATCATGTGACTTTTTTATTAAGATATTTGCTTTCTTGTAGTGGTCTGTAACTGACTCTGCAATGTCTCTGAAGTATGTCTGTATTGCTTACTTCTTGATTCTTTCCTTTGATGGCATTTTCCCCAGGGACAAAAACCTCAAAGCATTCTCAGTCTCTTTCCTCATCAGGGACTGCATCATTCACTGCCCTTGATCTCCATTCTAAAAGATGCCTGGTGGGACAGAACTGGCCACACTGGATGCAGTCTCTGTCTCTTTGGATCCCATGGAGCACTACACACATGATGGTGTACTTCTATTACACAAGAAGGGAATTTGAGTCGGCTTGAACAGAACTACCAAAATGTAGTTATCTGTGGGAGAAGAGGATGCTGAATAGAAATTGTAATTATTAAAGAATGGCCTTCTCTGTTCTTAGTTTATTGAGGTGTTACTTCATTAGAGTTCTAACGTCTTAGCCCACCGGGACAACTGAAATTTCTTCATCTCTTCCTGGTAATTCTTATTTTTGGAGAAGTTTAAGAGGTCAAGAAGATTTAGAAGACTAATCTTCTATTTGTTGGTTACATGATCTAGAAATCTTTAACAAATGCAAATCAATTACAATAACAAGAAAAGCCTAAAATTAAATTCATTAGTCTTTTTTGACAAATAGCAAGTGATAGTGACCAAAAAAAAACACTGTTTAGAATGTAAATTTATTTGTAAAACTTTGAAGAAATTAGAAGATTATGAACAGTATATCTTCATGTGATAGAAAAAAATGCTAAAGAAAAAAATTTCAAAAAATCTTGGCAAGAGATCAAAGTAATGAGAATGGTATCAAGGGCACTTAGAAAATAAAATGAAAAGAGAAAAATAGAAAAAAAAAATATTTGCAAAAATTTTTTCTAATTGTTTTCACCATCAAGTACAATATACTCATAAAAGCATGCCTACAAGCATGTGCTTGTAAAGGAGGTAAAAATGGCATTGAAGAGAACATGTTGGAAAGTGATTGGATTTTATGGTTTGAAAATATACTCATAGGAAATAAAATGATTGTGAGCATTTTAAAATTATTTATTTTTTCCCCAGTTAAATTCAAAATGTTTTTAACATTGTTTTTAAAATTTTTGAGTTCCAAATTCTTTTATCTCTATCCCAATCCCCCATTAAGAAACCATATATGAATTTTGCATTACATTTCCATAAAAATCATGCTGTAAAAGAAAACAAAGATCTCCTACTCTTAAAAAAAAAAAAACATTTCAAGTAAAATTGTTTTGTTTTGTTTTGTTTTGTTTTGTTTTTTAAAAGGGTATGCTTCCCTTTGACCCAGCAGTGCTACTACTGGGATTATATCCCAAAGAAATACTAAAGAGCGGAAAGAGACCTGTATGTGCCAAAATGTTTGTGGCAGCTCTTTTTGTTGTAGCTAGAAACTGGAAGATGAATGGATGTCCATCAGTTGGAGAATGGTTGGGTAAATTGTGGTATATGAAGGTTATGGAATATTATTGCTCTGTAAGAAATGACCAGCAGGAGGAGTGCAGAGAGGCTTGGAGAGACTTACATCAACTGATGCTGAGTGAAATGAGCAGAACCAGAAGATCACTATACACTTCAACAACAATACTGTATGAGGATGTATTCTGATGGAAGTGGAAACCTTCAACATAGAAGATCCGGCTCACTTCCAGTTGATCAATGATGGACAGAAATAACTACACCCAGAGAAGGAACACTGGGAAGTGAATGTAAACTGTTAGCACTACTGTCTATCTACCCAGGTTACTTATACCTTCAGAATCTAATACTTAATGTGCAACAAGAAAATTGGATTTACACACATGTATTGTATCTTGGTTATATTGTAACACATGTAAAATGTATGGGATTGCCTGTCATCGGGGGGAGGGAGTGGAGGGAGGGAGGGATAATTTGGAAAAATGAATACAAGGGATAATATTATAAAAAAATTACTCGTGCATATATACTGTGGAAAAAATTCTAAATAAAATAAAATAAAATAAAATAAATTACAAAAAGGATTTTTCATCATAAGTTCTTCAGAGTCATGTAGATCATTGTATTGCTGAGAATAGCAAAGTCATTTACAGTTGATCATTCCAGAATACTACTATTATTTTATATATAGTACATTCATTTTGCTTGAGTTCATGGAGGACTGTCTACCATGCTGTGAGAGCATCTTGCTTATCATTTCTCATAGAATAATAATATTCCATGACAATCACATACCACAGTTTATTCAGCCATTCCCTAAATGATGGGCAATCCTATTTTTTGGATTTCCTATTTTTTGGCCTGAGAAGAAAGCTGCTACAAATATTTTTATACATACAGATCCTTTTCCTTTTTCTTAAATCTCTTTTGGTATTCTTGTTTAGTAGTAGTATGATAGTTCAAATGATATGCATGAATTTATAGCCCTTTGGGCATAGTTCATATCTTTTGATTATCAATTGGGTCATGGCTTTTTTTTTTTTTTTTTATACATTTGACTCAGCTTCCTCTTTGTGTGAAAAATAAGATCCTATCAGAGAAACTTGCTTCAATTTTTAAAAAATTACTGTTTCTAACTGTACTTCCCACCCCCATTTATTCTATTCTTGCTCTCTCCTTTTACCCTGTCTATCCTCAAAAGTATTTTGCCATTGACTACACCCTCTCCCAATATGACTTTTCTTTTCTCATCATCCCCTCCTCATATCACCTTCCTCTCCTATTTTACTGAAGGGTAAGATAGCTTTCTGTACCTATAGTGTGTGTTTATGTCGTTTCCACTTTGAGCCAATTCTCTGATAAGAGTAAGATTCACTCATTCACCCTCTCCTCTTCCTCCCTTTCCTCTCCAGTATATATTTTTTTCTTGACTCTTTTTTATGGCAAAAAAATTTATACCATTCTACTTAATCCTTTCCCTTTCTCTCAATACATTCCTCTCTCATCCTTTAATTTCATAATTCTTTTAGATATTATTTTCTCATATTCAACTCACACTTGCTGCTTCAAACTGCCATAATAATGAGATTTTTTTTTCTTTTTCTTTTGCTGAGGCAATTGGGGTTAAATAACTTGCCCAAAGTCACACAGCCAAGAAGTGTTTAAATATCTAAGATCACATTTGAACTCAGGTCCTCCTGATTTCAGGACTGATGCTCTATCCACTTTGCCACCTAGCTGCCTCTAGTAAGAAAAATTCTAATGAATTACATCCCCTCCAATGAATTCTTATGAATTACATCCCCTCCAACATTCATCATTATCTGTTCCTGTCATCTTAGCCAATCTGACAGGTGTGTAGTGGTATCTCAGAGTTGTCTTAATTTGCATTTCTCTGATCTATAGTGATTTGGAACACTCTTTCATATGAGTGGAAATAGTTTCAATTTCATCATCTGAAAATTGTCTGTTCATATCCTTTGACCATTTATCAACTGGAGAATGGCTTGATTTCTTATAAATTAGAATCAATTCTCTGTATATTTTGGAGATGAGACCTTTATCAGAACCTTTAACTGTAAAAATGTTTTCCCAATTTGTTACTTCCCTTCTAATCTTGTTTGCATTAGTTTTGTTTGTAAAAAAGCTTTTTAATTTGATGTAATTGAGTATTATCTTCTTATGTAGGAAAGTAAACAGATAAACTTTTAAAGTCTCATGAGATTACTTTACAGATTACCTCTTTATGTTTTCACTATATTTGAAAATCAAAATTTCCATTCAGCTCTGCTCTTTTCATCATGAACACTCCATTTCATTTAATATTCACCTTTTCCTCTGAAGAATCATACTCAATTTTGCTGGATAGGCAATTCAGGGTTGTGATCCTAACTCCATTACTCTTTGAAATATCATATTCAAAACTCTTTGGTTCTTTGATGTAGAAGCTGCTAAATCTTGTGTTATCCGAACTGGGGCCCCATTATACTTGAATCATTTCTTTATGGCTACTTGCAATATTTTCTCCTTGACCTGAAAGTTCCAAAATTTAGCTATAATATTCCTGGGAGTTTTCATTTGGGGATCTCTTTCAGTAGGTGATCAGTAGATTCTTCGAATTCCTATTTTATCCTCTGGTATTAGAATATCAGGGCAATTTTCCTTAATAACTTAATGAAAAATAATGTCCAGGAAATTTTTTTGATCATGACTTCAGAGAGATCAATAATTTTAAAATCATTTCTTTTGGATTTATTTTCCAGGTCAGTTATTTTTCCAATGAAACACTTCACATCCTTTTCTATATTTTTCATTTTTTGATTTTGCTTTATTGACTCTTGATTTCTCATAAAGTCATTAGCTTCCATTTGCTCAATTTTATTTTTTAAGCAATTATCTTCCTATGTGAGCTTTTTGATCCCCTTTCCCATTTGGCCAATTTTGCTTTTTAAAACATTGTTTTTCTCATTAGATTTTTTGTATTTTCTGTTGAACCATTTTCAAATCTTTTCCTAATTTTCCCTCTATATCTCTTACTTGATTTTAAAAGTCTCTTTTGAGCTCTTCTAAGGCCTAAGTCCAATTCTTATTTTT
This sequence comes from Sminthopsis crassicaudata, assembly GCF_048593235.1. Taxonomy (NCBI): domain Eukaryota; kingdom Metazoa; phylum Chordata; class Mammalia; order Dasyuromorphia; family Dasyuridae; genus Sminthopsis; species Sminthopsis crassicaudata. The sequence goes on from NC_133621.1 coordinate 118,870,724, forward strand.
CTTGGAGACTTTGGATATATTAGCGTTGACCTTTTTTTCATCTTCTGAATGTGTGTTTTGATCTTCTTTGTCACCATAGTACCTCTCAATGATCAGAAACATTTTGTTGTTGAATTTTCATTTTCCTGGCCTATTACTCAGCTTTTAACTCTGTTAAAGTAGCACTCCGTTTCTAGGGAGGGTGCACTGTTCCAAGCTTCAGGGATTTTGTACAGTTGTTTTCAGAGATGCTACTAGGGACATGACCATAAAGCCCTCTTTTTTGCCCTGGAATTGTTAAGAGTTTCCCCGCTCTACTGTAGATATAAGATCTAGTGTGCTAAAGAAACAGAGTCCTGCTTTGCCAGATTCTTATTAGACTAAAAGTGATTGAGAATATATCAACCTCTACTCATTGCATACTTTCTAGTCTTTGAGAAATGTTTATTAGAATGAGCTATACATCCACTGAGAACATAGTTATAAAAGTATCTATAATAAATACAGACTTTTCACAAGTAATCTTCCTTAGCAAATAATATCTATACTGCAACACAAATTGACAATAGAGAATTTGTAGAGAACACATAATTTCATTATTTTTTTAAAAGGCATTTTATTCAGTGGAACAAAACACCTCCCCTAAAAGGCTCCCTTTAAATTGAGGTATCTACTATCTATCAATTCAAAAAAATCAAGATTCTTTGAAAGATAAGACAAAAGAGAAAATTTTGCTTAACAATCCTTTGATAGAAGCATCATGAAACACCTAAAACCATAAAATAAAGTAGTTTCTGGTTGCTAAAAGTGTTTACCACTGTGATAGAGGATATCTAAATTGACAAACAATTCTCTGTGTTGAGTGAAGTCCTTTATATGATAACTTTTTCAGGTGGTATTATTAATGGTATCCTTTACTAGAACTTAGAAGAGTCTCCTGAAAGACATCTTAAAAAAGAATATGTTGAACCAAGAAAAGACCAAGGGAAACATTTGTGTTGACCAAATTACAACATGCATTTACAGCATGCATCTAGGTGAAGATTGTCATCAGTATCTAAGATGGACTAAATCAATAACTAGTAGAGCCCAAAATTAAACAGGAGGAAAAGAGGGAGCTATATTTCTTCGAGGAAAATGTAATGGTCCTTTAATGACTACAAATTTATCCAAACAACAAAAGCTTATCTTTTCAAACAAAATAGTATAATAGAATATAGCACTATACACACTAGTATATGGTTGTGAAACATGAAGCACAACAGTCTCTAAAAAATTAAATATTATATAGAGGGCAATATAATAGCACATGATAAATGTAGGAGTATTTAACACATAAGAAATCTGAAAAAAGACAGGGAAAAAATAGATGCCATCAGGAAAAAGGGTGACAGGAAATGATACATTAGTTAAAATGGTGAGATATGATAGTTGAATATTTTGAGGGTTATTCAGATATCTTCCTATTGATAAGAAGGTAAAAAATTCTACCATGCTGATTAGATACCCTGTAGCAAATTTATGAGAGTTCATCTAGGAACATTGTGAATAATAAGCAGGCCCAAATGTATTCTCAATTGTTGAAATAAGTCTGCTAGTGGATAAGATCACAAATCCATTTGAGATTTGGCTTATATTGCTTTGGAATATCTTCCAAAGGGGGTAAACAATTCTGGTGAATTTCATCTCTAGTTTCTGTCTTGCTTATTATGTTTTAGTAAGAGTCAATGAATAAAAGTATTTGCTGGTATCTTTTCAGGATTCTGAATCTGGAAAAGACAGCAACACCTTGTTTTTTTTTGTTTTTTTTTTTTTTTTGTTTGTTTTGTTTGTTTGTTTGTTTTTAATTTTATTTTATAATTATAATTTTTGACAGTATATATGCATGAGTAATTTTTTATAACATTATCCCTTGTATTCATTTTTCCAAATTATCCCCTCCCTCCTTCTACTCCCTCCCCTAGATGGCAGGCAATCCCATACATTTTACATGTGTTACAGTATAAAATAGATACAATATATGTGTGTAAATCCAATTTTCTTGTTGCATGTTAAATATTAGATTCTGAAGATATAAGTAACCTGGGTAGACAGACAGTAGTGCTAACAATTTACATTCACTTCCCAGTGTTCCTTCTCTGGGTGTAGTTGTTTCTGTTCATCATTGATCAACTGGAAGTGAGTTGGATCTTCTTTATGTTGAAGATATCCACTTCCATCAGAATACATCTTCATACAGCATTGAAGTGCACAGCGATCTTCTGGTTCTATTCATTTCACTCAGCATCAGCTGATGTAAGTCTTTCCAAGCCTCTCTGTATTCCTCCTGCTGGTCATTTCTTACAGAGCAATAATATTCCATAACCTTCATATACCATAATTTACCCAACCATTCTCCAATTGATGGACATCCATTCATCTTCCAGTTTCTGGCCACTATGAAAAGAGCTGCCACAAATATTTGGTACATACAGGTCCCTTTCCCCTCTTTAGTATTTCTTTGGGATATAAGCCCAATCAATTCTGGATCAAAGGGTATGCACAGTTTGATAACTTTTTGGGCATAGTTCCAAATTGCTCTCCAGAATGGTTGGATTCCTTTACAACTCCACCAACAATGCATTAGTGTCCCAGTTTTCCCATATTCCCTCCAACATTCATCATTATTTATTCCTGTCATCTTAGCCAATCTGATAGGTGTGTAGTGGTATGTCAGAGTTGCCTTAATTTGCATTTCTCTTATCAGTAGTGATTTGGAACACTCTTCCATATGAGTGGATATAATTTCAATTTCATCATCTGAGAATTGTCTGTTCATATCCTTTGACCATTTATCAATTGGAGAATGGTTTGATTTCTTATAAATTAGGGTCAGTTCTCTATATATTTTGGAAATGAGACCTTTATCAGAACGTTTAACTGTAAAAATATTTTCCCAATTTGTTACTTCCCTTCTAATCTTGTTTGCATTAGTATTTGTTTGTACAGAAACTTTTTAGTTTGATGTAATCAAAATCTTCTATTTTCTGATCAATAATGATCTCTAGTTCTCCTCTGGTCATAAATTCCTTCCTCCTCCACAAGTCTGAGAGGTAGACTATTCTCTGTTCCTCTAATCTATTTATGATCTCATTCTTTATGCCTAAATCATGGACCCACTTTGATCTTATCTTGATATATGGTGTTAAGTGTGGATCCATATCTAATTTCTGCCATACTAATTTCCAGTTTTCCCAAGAGTTTTTTTTTCAAATAATGAATTTTTATCTGTAATGTTGGTATCTTTGGGTTTGTCAAAGACTAGATTGCAATAAATGTACCTTTTTTGTCCTCTGTACCTAATCTGTTCCACTGATCAACTGTCTATTTCTTTGCCAATACCAAATGGTTTTGGTGACTGCTGCTATATAATATAGCTTTAGATCAGGTACACTTAGACCACTTTCCTCTGACTTTTTTTTTCATTAGTTCCCTTTCAATTCTCGACCTTTTATTCTTCCATATGAATTTTGTTGTTATTTTTCCTAGGTCATTAAAATAGTTTCTTGGGAGTCTGATTGGTAGAGCACTAAGTAAATAGATTACTTTGGGGAGTATTGTCATCTTTATTATATTTGCTCAGTGTATCCAAGAGCACTGAATGTCTTTTCAATTATTTAAATTTGACTTTATTTTTGTGGCAAGTGTTTCATAATTTTGCTCATATAATTCCTGACTTTTCTTTGATAGATAGATTCCCAAATATTTTATACTCTCAACATTTGTTTGGAATGGAATTTCTCTTTGTATCTCTTGCTGTTGCATTTTGTTGGTGATATAGAAAAATGCTGAGGATTTATGTGGATTTATTTTGTATCCTGCAACTTTGCTAAAATTCTCAATTATTTCTAATAGCTTTTTAGCAGAGTCTTTGGGGTTCTCTAAGTATACCATCATGTCATCTGCAAAGAGTGATAGTTTGATTTCTTCATTTCCTCCATTAATTCCTTGAATCTCTTTCTTGGCTCTTATTGCCAAGGATAGCATTTCTAGTCCTATATTGAATAGTAATGGAGATAGTGGGCAACCTTGTTTCACTCCTGATCTTACTGGGAAAGGTTCCAGTTTATCTCCATTGCATATTATGCTTACTGACAGTTGTAAATATATGCTCCTGATTATTCTAAGGAATAGTCCACTTATTCCTATACTTTCAAGAGTTTTTAGTAGGGATGATTTTCTGAAGTCTTTTTGCTAATATCTTATTTAAGATTTTAGCATCAATATTCATTAAGGAAATTGGTCTATAGTTTTCTTTCTCAGTTTTCGATCGACCTGGTTTAGGTATCAGTACCATGTCTGTGTCATAAAAGGAGTTTGATAGGACTCCTTGATCCCCTAATTTTTCAAATAGTTTATATAACATTGGGGCTAGTTGTTCTTTAAATGTTTGGTAGAATTCACATGTGAATCCATCTGGTCCTGGGGATTTTTTCCTGGGGAGTTGATTAATAGCTTGTTCTATTTCTTTTTCTGAAATGGGACTATTTAAGCAATTGATTTCCTCCTCTGTTAATCTAGGAAGCCTATATTTTTGGAGGAAGTCATCCATTTCACTTAAGTTATCAAATTTATTGGCATAAAGTTGGGCAAAGTAACTCCTTATTATTTCTCTAATTTCCTCTTCATTGGTGGAAAGATCCCCCTTTTCATTTGTAAGACTAACAATTTGATTTTCCTCTTTTTTTTTTTTCTGATGAGATTTACCAAAGGTTTATCTATTTTATTGGCTTTTTCATAAAACAAACTCTTGGTTTTATTTATTAATTCAATAGTTTTTTTTTTACTTTCTATATTATTGATTTCTCCTTTTAATTTTTGTATTTCAAGGTTAATTTTTGGTTGGGGGTTTTTAATTTGGTCTTTTTCTAGCTTTTTAAGTTGCAGGCCCAATTCGTTAATCTTCTCTTTCTCTATTTTCTTCAAATAAGCCTCTAAAGATATAAAATTTACCCTTATTACCACTTTAGCTGTATCCCACAGATTTTGGTATGATGTCTCATCATTGTCATTATCTTGGGTGAAATTATTAATTGTTTCTATAATTTGCTGTTTCACCCAGTCATTTTTTAAGATGAGATTATTTAGTTTCCAATTACTTTTTGGTCTATTTACCCCTAACTTCTTACTGAATTTAGTTTTTATTGCATTGTGATCCGAGAAGAAGGCATTTATTATTTCTGCCTTCCTGCATTTAGTTTTGAGATCTTTATGTCATTATATATGGTCAATTTTTGTATAGGATCCATGAACTGCTGAGAAGAAAGTATATTCCTTTCTATCACCATTCAGTTTTCTCCAAAGCTCTATCATACCTAGTTTTTCTAATGTTCTATTTACTTTTTAAATTTCTTTCTTATTTGTTTTGTGGTTTGATTTGTCTCTAAATCTGAGAGTGCAAGGTTGAGATCTCCCACTATTATAGTTTTACTGTCTATTTCTTCTTGCAACTCTCTTAACTTTTTCTTTAGAAAGTTAGATGCTATACTACTTGGTGCATATATGTTTAGTATTGGTATGGCTTCATTGTTTATGCTACCTTTTAACAGGATATAGTTTCCTTCCTTATGTCTTTTAAGTAGATCAGGCAGCAGAAGGTGGTTGCACAGCCGTGCTGAGATCTGTTAGGTCACTTCTGGATTGGGGTGGTTCTAGTATCTGGCTTTATATTTTAAAGTGGCTTGATTTCTCTTCTGTACTGCTGTTTTATAAGCAGAGAAGAGCTAACAGCCTGTGCCAGATTCCTCTGTCTCAGTGGCTTCTCTGATCCCAGAGTTCTCCCTAGCCTGATCGGCACAGTGTGCCAGCACCCAACCGTCTGTGCTGGCCTTTTTTCTTCCTCCCCTGGGAACCGACCTTTTCTGTTGAAACTCCAGATTCTTTTCAGCTGGTAAGTCGTGCTTCCAGTCCTTGTGGTTTCTATCAGTCCAGCGTTATTTTTGAGGCTGATTTAACTAATTGGTAATGAGGGAAGAAGGGAGCTCACAAAATCGCGTGTATCTTCTTCGCCATCTTGGCTCCGCCCCCAGATAGCAACACCTTGTATGTTCATACAAGAATCCTTAAAAAACCAGCAACAGAGAATTTTTGTTACTTGGAAAAAACCTTGTTTGAGGAGATAACATTAAGGCAAACATTTTGTCTCGCTGAATCAAATGCTTTTTTAGAGGCAATAAACAATCACAGTGAGAGTTTTTATTCTCCCTACTGTTCAGTCATTTTTGTGACTGTGAATTAGGATAGTTGATTAAGATCCAAAGGGCAATAGTTAGATTTACTCAGAGTTGCAGAAAAGTTGAATAACTCACTAACCAGAGTTAAACTCTCTGTTAAAGAAATTCCATTTAGAATTCCTTTAAATATTTCATTCTTTTAAAATTTTAAAAAGCATTTGTTATTTACAAAAAAAAATATTTTTTGAGCAATCAAATTATAGAAGGTTATGAAATAACAGAAAAAAGATGATCACTCAAGGGAACCAAATTCCTGTAGTCTGGACAGAACTAGCCAGAACTACCAGTGCTTGTTGAAGTAGATGGGTGCCATCCTCCAAGTCCCACATGGGTTCTGACTTTGAAGAACCCAAATATTCCCCTTCCATGGGAAGATATGGCTCAAAAGTACATTGCAACAATTCAGGCCAGTTCCAATGAACTTATGATGAAAAGTGCCATCGCATCCAGAGAGAGAATTGTGGGAACTGAGTGTGGATCACAACATAGCATTTCACTATTTTTGTTGTTGTTTGTTTGCATTTTGTTTTCTTTCTGATTTTTTTCCCTTTTGATTTGATTTTTCTTGTGCAGCATGATATTTGTGGAAATATGTATAGAAGAACTGCTCATGTTTAACATATATTGGATTATTTGCCATCTGCGTAAAGGGAGGAAAAAATTCAAAAGGGTGAATGTTGAAAATTATCTATGCATTTATTTTGAGAATAAAAAAGCTTTAATAAAAAAGTAAATATTTTAAAAGATCATACTGTAATAGATGCTGAAATTTTTTTTTTGGACAAAATATAGTACCCATTCCTATAAAAAAAAATGAGAGCATAGGAATAAAGGAAATATTTTCTAAAATGACAAATATTATCTATCTAAAGCCAACAGCAAATATCACTGAAGTGCCTACTATGTCAAGATCCTCCTAGGCATGAGAAAAACAAAGACCAAAAAAGTAACATTATGAAATGAAATTTGACAAAACAAACTGGAGCCAAGTTGTGAAGGACACAAAAGGTCAACACGAGGAGTTTGAATTTGATCCTTTAGGCATTGAGAAATCACTCAAGATTTTTGAGCAAGAGAGTTATATTGTCAGATGTGATCTTTAGGAAGACTATTTTGGATGATAGTTTTTCTGGTTGGTCTCTTTGCCTCAAGTCTTTCCTCATCCTAGTTCATGCTCCACTCAGTTGTCAAATTCATCTTCCCAAACTAAAGGTCTGGCCATGTCATTCCACAATTCAGCAGATTCAAGTTTCTTTCTCTTACTCCCAGGTGAAATATAAAATTATCTTTTTAAATTTGTATTTTTTAATTATTCTAAATTAAATAAAAGAAGCATTTCTATAACAGTATAGAAAATAAAAGAGGTGATTGCTCACGAAATAACAAATCTTTTATGTACCATTTAATATTTCTTTTAAATATATAATAAAATTATCATATAACTTAATTTTTTTTACCTTTTTCCTTTCCTTCTCTATGTAAAAATGACAATTTTGCTTAAACAAATTTATATATTTATATATTCAATACCATCCCAAATAAATTAGTTAAAAATTGTTTATTGAGCTTTTAAATCTATTTTAAAATCCTTTTCAAAACCTGACCCCTTAATACTTTTCTGGGATTCCTGCCCTGTACTCCCTCCCAAAATTCTGTGATCCAGTAACACTGTTTCCTTGATATTCCTCACATTTTCTACAAGGTTCTCAGTTTCCTAATAGTGCTTTTTCAGTGATTGTCCCTCATGTCTGGAATACTCTCTCTCATGTCAGATCTTCTCCATCTTCCCTCAAGTTCAAGCTAAAATCTTCTCTTCTGCAAAAAAGCCTTTTTAGATTCCCCCCTTTAGGCCAATGCCTCATCTATAGTTTATCCTGCATATAGCTTGTTTGGACACAGTCCTTTATAAGTTGTCTTCCTCTCTAGTCTGTAAACTCCTTGAGATCAAGTGCTGTTTTGGGCTCTCTTTGTATCCAAACCTGGCACTTAGTAGGCACTTCATAAATGCTTCTTGACTTTTCTCAATTGTAGATTATATTGACTTTATCCATGAATTTTTCATATTTTGCTAAGTATGTGGCCACACAAATCTGAACAACCATTAAACTAAAGATGAAAGAGAGTTCTCATTCACATTCAATTGTTATTTGTACATTGTTGAACAAGAAGAAATGATGACATCTTTGTGTGCACAAGATGTTACATTTCTGCTAAAGAAAAGACAAAACTGCTGATCCACTCTCCAGAGCAAGAAGGATCATTTACCTTGGCAGACATTCATATAATCCATATCTGTTACACTGACAGCAAGAATCAGACTCTCACCAACCCCAGACTGTAGAAAATTGCTAGCTCTTTAATATTATTTACAAATTTCCATTTCCCTTTTCAAAGTTTTACCAGGAATACTCTTGAAATGTACAAAAGTTTTTCTCATAAAATTTTCATAACAATGAGAAAAAGGCACTTGCAACAAGAGATATTTTCTTGACCCTCTTGCCTATCACTAGTAATATCTGATATCTTGAGAATTTATCTTTCAAAACTGTATCAGAGACAGCACATGTTCCCTCTACATATATAGCTGGCCTGATTCTGTGGCTTTTACCATCTTCATTTTCTTTAGGGCCATTTCTATTTCCCCAAACACCTCACTGGGGATTGTGATGTTAAAGTTCAAATATGGAAAACACAAGCACTCATGGGATGAGAGTTACCAACATCTTGACAGATCTTTTCCATTTATTTTATTCCTTCTACTTGAATCCTTAAATGTTCTTAAGATGATTTTTCTTAATTTTATTTCTTGCTAAGTTTTCTATTAATGTTTTTTCTCTCTAATGCTTCTCACTGTCTGATGAGGCAATGTTATTCATGATCTTATATCATCTTCTTCCAAGAGATTTAACTAATGTCTTTATATTATAAACAGGTATTGACCTGGGCTTTAAGATCTTTCCATTTGGCATAAAGATCAATCACTGACTGACTGGGGTGATTTCCAGATTCTTTGGACTACTTATTATAGGAATTCCATAAGAAATGAGATTTCACTCTGCCGTCTTTCATAACTCTTTCCTATTTTACAGTATCAGTAAATAGTTTGCTTAAAATTATGTTGGAGTACATATATATATATATATATATATATATATATATATATATATATATATATATACATATATATATATATATATATATATATATTTTTTTTTTTTTTTTTAATTTGTTCAATGGGTTGCCATGGCCTAGTGGCTAGGCTACCTACCAGTAATGAACTTTTCTATAATTGTCCAGCTTTGTCCTCAGAAAGCAGACAGTATGTCATAAGTAAAGCATCCCAAACCTTTGCCAGCAGAGTAGAAGCCAGAAAAAGAGTGTGTTCTGGAGTATTTACTTTATTAAAGTACATATTTTATTCCTGATAATTCTGAAAAGATTGCTTTGAAAGTTAAAGAAGTGATAAGTAACAATTTAGGGTAGTCTTGTCATATCCGTGATTTTGACAAGAAGCTTGAAATTGTATAATTCACTATAGGAAATGAATTTTGGGATTTATTCTGGCCTACATGATGAAACCAGCAGCCCATGGGACACTCTGTCATGATTCATAGACATTTGAATTTACAGAGTTCATGACCACAATAGCAAAGGGTACAAAAGTTCAGAATAGATAAATGAAGGGAGAAATTAAATAGTTCACATCTGAGCAATATTTAACTAAAGTCAGTATGACTAGACATGAAAACACAGCCACATTTTGATTGCAAAAATAAGATGAAAGACAATTTACTTTTAACAAGGGTCTCATTTTATCCTGGCAGTTTTCAAGCTATCCTTGAGTTCAAAATGAAGGAAGGGACTTGACTTAAGCCTCATCTGGTGCAATCTTTACTGACAAACAAGGCAAACTACCAGAAAATAAGTAATAAAGTATTTAATTCAATCATACTAATGAAACAGCTAATAGGAAAATCTAGGCAATAAAATCACTTTTGTCCATTTCAGAAAGAATTTAAAAGTTTCTTCTAGAGATTCATAGACCTAGAAAGGACCCCTGTGGCTAACTCATTCAACCACCTGCGTTTAGCAGTTATTCTGACTATTATATATCAATTAGTCCAAGCAATTTGGAAAGGGGAATAGTGAATGAATTACATATTTCTAGATACTGGATCAAGCAGCTGGAGCACTGGACCTTGGGTCAGGAAGACGAGTACAAATTTGACTTCAGACCCTTATGAGTTGTGTGAAGCTGATCAAGTCCCTTCAACTTTGTCTCTCTGCATCCTGATATGTAAAATGAAGATAATAGTAGCACCTAACTTCCAAAATTGTTGTGAGCATAAAATGAAATACTTGTAAAATGCAGCACAACGTCAGATATATGAATATATTGAATAAGTCCTTGTTTCTTGCCTCCTTCCTTCCAACTACTAGGCATATGTGCCAAGGATGCCTAAGACAGAAATAAAAGTCCCTCATAAAGCAAAAAAATATTCATAGAAATTTGACATGAATTCAGAGGTTCAGAGGGGACATGAAGCAATGCCTTGTAGAATGTTATAGAACCAAGAAAATGGTACAATCACTACAATAATTTAAATAAAAGGGACCAAAATCCCTAAAACTGAATGTTACTTAATTATAATGATTAAACCTAACACCAGATTTGAAAAATCCCTCCTTCCTTTTTTTCTATCACTTGCCTGTGGAACGTTGCATATATTGCCAGACACTGCAGGTGAGTCACTCGATTTTGCTTGTGAGGATAGGAGTTGATTGAGTCAAGGTAATCATCCTTACCTATTTATGGGTGTAAGACTCTCCTTTGAGTCAAAATTTTGATACTTCCAATAAATCAACAAATCAGTCTTTAGACTTAGAACAAAAACATTCTTGGTCAGTATAGGAGCTTTAAAAGCTTTTGACTGAACTAGAATAACATTACACAGGAAGCATGTTCAAATTGGGTGAGGCTACTTGGTCCCACCTTGTGGATTTTCTATAAAATAGCAAGCTAATTCAGCACAGAGGCATTCCAGCCTGACAGCTTAGAGAAGATTCCTTGACAAAAGGACTTTGTGAATTTTGGAAGGCTGGAAGGTTTTGGACTTCCCATGGACATTCTAATCCTAGGAGTGCCCCTGAAACACCTCTCTCAGTATCTGCATTGTGAACCAAACACAAACTAGAAAGGTAGATTAAATGACTATGCTACAAGGAAACTGTGCTAAAGGGGAATTTCAAGAGACTCCCTAAAAAGAGAGGAAAGGACTTGTGAGTTACTTCTTAGACATATGTGCTCTATTTTTGAGTCCACTTTCCCCTGGATTCTATTTAGTCCTAAGAGAGTATGTTACAGAGTTTGGGGAAGATGTTTTGTAAATGTTTTATACTAATTATTTTTACTATATTGGCAGGTAGGTAGTGCAGAGGTTAGAGCTCCAGTCAAGAAGTCAGGAAAACCTGATCTCAGACACTTACTAGCTATGTGATCCTGGAAAAGTCATTTGAGTCTCAGTTTGTCTCAATTCCCTTATCTGAAAAATAGGCACGATGACGTTAGCTATAATTATCATTATTATTAAATTTAGTTAATAAAGTCAGGTTATATGCCTGGAATTTGGTATATGAGATTAAAATATTAAAAATCATTTTTGTTAAAATCAAATGATTTAGTAGTTTCTGAAAGAGCCAATTCTTAAAAAAAAAAAACAAACCTAATTGATATCTCATTTTTACATCATTTAAACTTCAGATTATATACTTCCTTTTTCTCTACTCCAAAAGAAAGAGAGATGTAAGATATTTCAAAATAGATTACATACTGTGGAACTACTTTACCAACCCCCATTCGCATAATCAATTTAGGTTTCCAAAACAAGGTTACCCACTTATCCTATGTCTGGTAGCCCAGTGGATTTGGAGATAATGGTCAAATGATATAGCTCCTATGCCCCCACAAGCATGTTTCTTCCATGGTTTTCAATTTTATCAATCAGCTATTAAAGTAATTTTCCTAAAGTGCAAATCCCATGATGTCATGCCCTTACTAATAAATTCCCATGGTTTTCTGTTGCCTCCAGGATCAATACAAAATGTTCTGCTTGTCATTCATTGATTCACCCAGGTTACACAGACAGTGATCATCAAAGATAGGAGTTGACTCCAGGTTTTGACTCTGGCATTGACAATGTTTCCCCCTTTACTACCCTATCTCCCAAAAGATCTTGAAATATGTCATTTAATTATAATCTAAAAACTTTCAGGAGCCTGTGAGATCAGGTTGTCCAATTGTCCTATTCACAGAAGAGAAAATTCAGATTGTGGTGAATTAAAGTGACTTGACTAAGGTAACACTAGTAATAAGTGACAGAGGTGATTTTGAACCAAAATCCTCTTAATTCAATATTTTTCCCCCCAAAAATTAGATCATATTATATGGTAAAACCATGAGAGGTATTCTGTGAATACCTTTTAATTTTGTCAAGTTTAACTTTGTCAAGTTAAAAACTATATCGTAATATAAATAATTATACACTGAGGATTTATTTTAGATTTTTTTTTATAAATCTGAAATTTGAAATATCGGGTTTTCTTGAAAAGACACAAGTTTACATATCAATGGCCTGGGGTTTGCTAATAGAAATTCTGATGATTGTTATACAAATCAAACTGCAGTTAGCTGAGCTTCAGATTTAGTGCAAATTTAGCTCCTAGAAAAACAGTACTTCTCTGGTAACATTATTCATGTTTAGTCTGCAACTATATAAATGTTATATAATTATGCTACAAGGATGTCTTGGTAATTAGATTCTCTAGAATAAGTTATACATGATAATATGCACAGTATCAAAAGTCAGCTCATCCCTCTGAGCAATTGTTCTTCCATGGACTATGGCCCTACTCAAAACAGGATAGGAAAAGTTTTTAACAAGAAGACAATGGAATAATGAAGATTTTTTTTCCTTTTGTATAAGAAAAATTCAGTACTGATGTTACGCATTTTGGTTTGTCTCTCTTGTGGTAGGGATGCTAACACTGAGCTGTCTGTGCATTCTTTTATGTTCTCCATGAATAATGACACATTTTAGGTTGTTATTGCTGTGCAGTCATTTAGGACTTTTTGTTACCTCATTTGGGGTTTTCTTGGCAGAGATGCTGGAGGAGTTTGCCATTTTCTTCTCCAGCCCTGAGATAAACAGGATTAAGTAACTCATTCAGGGTCACATAACTAGTAATTGAGACCAGATTTGACTTCAGGAAGATGAAACTTTTTGTGTTCAGGTCCACCCCTCTATTTGCTGTAACAATTCACAGCTAACATCTTAGGTTAGGCATTCAGTTTTAGGTTATGGATTAAAGACTTGTTTGTACAAAACTAAATATCCTGTTCTGTCTAGAGATGAAACCTCAATCTTTGATCTCATTAGCATCACACCTCTATGTTAAAATTCACATTATGTAAGTAGCCTAGGTTTAGTTCAGTGTATTAAGGAGAAAAATACAATTAGTGATATAACTAGGAAGTACATGAAAAGCTTTATCCCAGGATGACATATTTAGAAGATGCTGGTAAAACTTTCAGTCCTTTAGTAGACTAAAAATAACAGTTTAGCCCCCATCGTGATTAACAAGAATGGGTTATTAAAAATAGGAAAATACAGATGAGAGATTGAGTTGAACTCCTTCCCCATCCCACCATGCTTTCACCTAGAAGTGAGAGTCTCCCCAGCAACAGCCTTCCATCAAGATATGACCCCTTTCTTCCTCACCTACCTCAGTATTCCACATCCTTGCTCAATCCCAAACACCACATGTCACTTTCTCCAGTATGGTTTGTTGATCTTTGTCCCAAGAGCACAAATTCTTATTTACAGCCCTGATTGAAAATATATATTCTATTTTGATTCAAATATTTTGCAGGCTTACATTTTTTTCCTACCAATATAGCTTCAAATTTTGGTTCTTTTTTATATTTTTGTATCTACATTTATGCTAAAATCCAAAAGCTAAAGATCCAAAGCCCAGTTAAAAGCTAATTTTCTGCAGGTAAAGGACAATTAACAAATTGATTATAACTGGCATTTTCTATTTCTACTGTCAGTTAATCATTTGTTTGTTTAAAGAGAGAATTTTTACCTTCTTCAATGATATTGAATCAAAAAAAATTAGGTTAAGTTTGAATTTCTAGAAATATGTTTAAATATCATTGAGAAGGCAGTTAAATATAATGTCTAGTGAATAATCAATCAATAAACAAATCTATATTAAGCTGTTATTATGTGCCAGGTACTGTGTTATATGCTGCAAATCCAAAAAAGAGGCAAAAAACAGAACATGCTGAAAAGGAGTTTACAATCTAATGGAAAAAAGCAAAACAATATATATGATCAAGTTATAGAGAAGATAAATGTTGTTTGTCCTTCATTTTGAAGAGTGTCAAGGACATCACAGAAAAATAAGTTATCTTGGTTTGTTTTGGATTTAAGTGAATGCTATTGTGATAATCCAAATATGAGGTAGTGAGGGCTACACCAGTGGTGACAGTGACAGGGGAGAGAAGGGGGCTTATTCAAGAGATTCTGCAAAGGTAAAATTAGGAGGTCTTAGGGACAGCTTGGGAATGTGATATAACATATAAAGAAAAATCTTACATTATTCCTAAACTACCAACCTGAAAAATTGGCAGGATGATGCTACCATCTATAAGACTAGGACAATTATAAGGAGAAGTTTCAGGGAAATATAAAGAGTTTTGTTTTGGACATGTAGAGTTTAAGATGTCTACTGGTCACCCAGTTCAGATGCTATGAAAGCAATTGGAGGTCATCAAAGAGCCTAGGGCAGGATATAAACATTTGAAATTATCTGTATGGAGATAGTAATTAGAGTCATCAGAATTCCTGATATCACCAAGTGAAGTTTAAAAGATGAAATAGAAGAGGGCCTTGGACAGAAGTCTGTAGTTAAAGGCACTGATTTAGATGAGGATCCAGCAAAAGGAAACTGTGAAAGAGTAGTTAAATAGATAGGAGGAGGATCAGGAGAGACTGGAGTCCCACAAATCTGGACACAAGAGAAAATAAAGGAGAAGAGAGTGCTTAATTGTGTCAATTATGATAAAAAGCCATTAAATATGAACTAAGATATTTTAGTACCTTTGAAGAGAGTAGTTTCATGGAATAATAAAGTTAAAAATCCAATTGTAAGGAGTTAAGAAAAGAGTAATAGAAGAGAAAGTGGAAGCACCTATCATAGAAAATCTTATCAAATAGTTTGCACATAAAGGTCAGAAAAGCTAAAAGATAATTTTAACTAGCATGGAAGGATCAAATGAGTTTTTTCCAGGAATGGATAATTGTGGAAATGTTTGTTCTCAGTATTGAATGAGCCAATAGATTGGGAGAGATTAAAAATAAGTGTAAGAGTCAATATGATGAAAGGAGTAATCTGTTGAATGAAACTGGATAGAATGAGATGCTTAGAACAGATAGAGAGATTAGCCTTGGTAAGGAATAAGAGCATCCTTTCATGTGAAACAAGAGTAAAGGCTGGGAAAGTGGGAGGAGACATTTGAATGTTATAAGATGAGGGATAGAAAGGAAATTAGAACTCAAAATGAATTGCTTCAATTAGTTTTTGTAAAAAATGAGTCAAGGTTCTCAGTTTGAGAGGATGGGGAGAAGGTGAACCATTGGAGACTTGTAGAAAAAGGAAAAAAATTTGGAAGAGTTGATGAAAGAGTTGGGCTCATAGTTTGGAAGCTATGGGTTCAAGTGTTTCTGGCACAGGACTGGCTATGTGACCCTAGGGAATTCACTTAATCTATTAGTGCTACCAAGGAATGCTTTAAGACTATAAATTACAAAAGGATTGTAGATATCTTTTTGGAAAACTGGGTAACTTCCATCATGGGGAAGAGTAAATAAATTTATTCAGCAATTGTCTGTTTTACTTGCTATGATGGACAGTCACTTATTCAGGCAAAATGAAATTGGATTTGACTAAAATTATCAGAATGAGAGGCAACTTGAAGTAGTGGGTATAGAGTTTAGCTTATCACTAAATGAAGGAAGTCTCAGTTTCTAATCTTGCCTCCAACTCATACTAGTTGTAGTTTGACCTTGGGGAAATTGTATAATCTCTCACAATTCAAGTAAACTAATTGAAAAGGAAGAGTCAACCTGTTTTAAGTTTCTCCCTAGGACTTCCTTGTAATTTAGGGAAATCATAGGGCCAATCCTTATTTTATAACAATGTTGTGAAATTTAAATTGTGGTATTTGTTATAGAGGTTGGATTTGGTTTTGTTTTTCTTTTCTCCAAGGATGGGAGTATAGATTTTCATTAATTGAAACAAATATGAAAAAAATGCATATTATGTCATGTTATAAAAGAGAAGAAGGGAGTAAGTTTGGGAGACAGGAATCAGGCTATGATCTTGGAAATTCACTGTGAGAAAATTCCCTTCACCAAAGTAGATCTATGACATTTTAACAATTTATGATCTTAGAGGATATCTCATGTATACTGAGAAGTTAATGACTTGGTTTGCCCAGATCACACAGAAAATATGTGTCAGAAGTAGGACATAACTCCAGAATTCCCTGTCTCCAATGCCAGCTTTCCAGTCTGTGTACCTCCTCTGATTTTTCAGTGAGATAACAAATTTTCCCAGAAATTAAAATTTATTTTAACTTACTGTTGGACATTAATAACATTAAGGAAGATAAAACTTTTTTTCCTCAAACAAATAAATGTTTAGCCTTGACTGTAGATGTAAGGAATGCCAATTAATTAATTTGTTAATTTTCCTCCCTCCTATAGAAATTGGCTTTTAACTGGGGTTTGGATCTTTAGCAGTGACAAGTAAATCTACTTTGCTTACTGCCAAAGAGCCTGGAGGTTTTTGGAGGGATAGCAACTCAATCTGGTCTATAACAGTACTTGGAGGATTAAAAAAAACACACAAAAAAACCTTTGTACAATAAATTATGGCCTCCACAATCAATTTAAATAGAAGAGGAAAGAGAGAAATCAGATGTTCTTAAAAAGAGATAGAAAATAAACTGTACCAAAATGCCCTCTAAAATATTTCTCATTGCAAATAAACTATTGTATTTTGTTTTTAAACATCCAAATTTAATACTTGTTAGTATTATATCCCAGGACAAAAAAAAAGAAAATAAATACCTTCAAAAATGTAACATCTTAAATGTTTGCTATTTAATATTTTACTAGCGATTTGAAGGTAAGGGAAAATCTTGTTTGTCTCTAGCCTCAGCTAGAGGAAAGTTATGTTTCACTAAATGCAAAAATTAAAGTAAATCCATAAAAGTGAATTGAACATAATCCCTTGTTGCACATACTATAATTGCTGGTTATAATGAAGTTGGACATTATTGTAGTCATTAGACTCTACATTTGAAAATGTGTTATTCTTCCTTATAAAGTGATGCAAGTAATTTCAAATTTAAATACACTCTAGAAAAAATAGTCAAGGGTGGAGATTTCAGATATGGGTTTAAAATGAATTCACATTACAAAATACATAAAACAGGGCGAAACAAGAGTCAGTCTTGGTCCTTTCTTTCATTTGATGACTTTGAGATCACCACCAGATAAAGTGCTTTGGAAGGCACATAGCAAAGGCAAATAGACTAACCACCCAGGGCTCATTATCAGGTTTGCTCTCAGTTCTATGATGCTGAGCTAAGGGCAGAGCTCCCATTAAATTCAAAGGCAGATGGATCAGTTTCCAAAGACAGGAGGCCAAGAATGGAGCAGGTGCCTGGGGGGGAAAAGGAAGAAACTCTGAGTTCTTATCCTTGTTCTGCTAGAGTTTTGTTATATAATCCTGGGCCAGTGGAAATAGAGAATTATTGGACTCAGACTGACACGGGCTATTTTATTTCAGTGCCTGGTGAATCGCCAGTGCTCATTAAAGGTTCATTACTGAATCTTAGTCTCCCAGGCCTTTAAGCTTCTATTCAGTAGTAAGTAGCATTCTAGAAACTGGCTAAAACTAAGGCAGTTTTCCCATTGTGTTTAATTTTCCAACAAGGAGGATCCAAAGAACTAGAAAAAATTGAATTTAATTTCAATTGTTTATCATCAGGTGCCCCAAAAGACAACATTTGGGGTGGGGAGGAAAGAAGACAGGTGGGAGGTCCAAGTTTTTAGTTTTATTATTGCAACATCTGATCCAGGAAAGAGCCTGGAGCTGAACTGTGAATAGAAGCAGATACATAACTTTTTGGATAGAGAGAGATGATGGGCCAATCTATTCTGCTAGGCTGCTTCTCATGTGGAAATATTCTTAGCTATATCCCAAATGCTTTGAGAGTGGATATCATATCTTTGTGTTTTCTATAATACTTTTGTGCCCAAACATGTATAACTTCAGAGAATTTTGCTCATTTTTTACCTATGGACATAAGAAGAGTCTTAGAGGAAACTAAATGGAGCAAATGGAGATTGTTACAAGAAATAAGATTGCCCCAACTTCATTTGGTTTCCCAATGATCTCTTTGTGAAAAGATTTCATTAATGTGTGTATTCCTCTAAAGTCTTAGATTTTAACTCATCCCTATATGTTCCTTCTGCCTGGCTCTTACCCAAGTCCCTTTATAAATTTGCTGACATGGTGGTGCAAGTTATATGGAGTATATCCAGAACACAAAGGGACGTTTTCTCAGTTTCCAATCTTTTCTTCCCATTCAGACTCTTGGTTGCTAGACAGGCAGCACTGGGGACTGAGAGATGAGGAATCCAGATTGATCTTGGCAGCCTGACATGGAGCAGACAACAGCATTGCCCAGAATTTGAGAAGACTCCTATCTATTAATGAATTCAATGCAAGACCTTAGTCAGCCAGAGGGGAAGAGTTTTGTTCCTCTTCAAATTCCTCCTTCCCCATAAGGAAGAGTGAAATCTTTTAACCTTTCCCTCTTCTGTTTATGTAACTTGGGTGTGTGAATTTGGAGTGGAGGGAACCTTGAATGTATAAACAAAAAATGTGGGAGAATAAGAAAATCATGAAAGAGAAGATGGTGGAGATAAACCTCCACTGGTGAAGGAAATTTGCATCTTTTCCTCCTAATTTCATTCTACATTCAAATAAAAATTATAGTGATTACTTTCTGAATATAAAAATATAAAGGGAAGAGACCTAAAAGAATAAAATACCGTTTCCCAAAGATGTGGGAGTTAGAGCTAAAACAAAATTGGAATTGATTTCATATAATAATCTATCATGCTCAGGATGCAAGAAGGTAAGGGGTTAAATGTTATATCTGAGCCCAAAAGGCAAAAGGTTGAATTGAAAGGCTGGTAGTGTTTTTGTTTGTTTGTTTGTTTGTTTGTTTTGTTTTTTAATATGTGGGTAGAAATACAAACAATTACTGTGTGTATTAGAGGTCTAGGTTTAGCCCAAATTCAATGCGCCACTTAGTGGCTAATTTAGATTTTATATTCTGAGTGAATTCAAACTTCCTTGATTGTATTTTTGCCCAAGTGACTGCACACTACAATTGTATGCCACATACACACATATATGTGTATATAACACATCCAAGTTTCTTTAGTGAACATCTAAACTAATATTTTCAAACTCTATTAATTCCAATGGCAAATTGTTCATGCCTGTCCCCCTATTCTGTATGGTTCTTGTTGATGTCTTCCATAAATTCTATATGGAGGATTCATTCCACAGTGAAGGCCTATCTCTCTCTCTTTTAGTACAGGTAAAGTATCAGTGTATTACTTGCATTACCCATTCGTTGTCTTTCATCTTGATATGAGCAGATGAGTTTTGCTATGTGACAAGTCATCTTGTTTTTTTGAGGACTTCAGTAATGTTTTCTTATGCTTTATATGGTTTATATATCATTGTTGATGACTTGCCACATAAATTCCTTATACATACCATGTATCTTTCTATAACATAATTTAGAACAAAGTTTGTTTTAATTAATGTTCGTCATCCTTGCCAGTACCCTAGAAAATGAATAAAATAAAAACACAATTCTTTTAGAAATTCCATCTTGAATTATACAATAGAGAAGCAGAAGATCACCAATTTGAATTTAGGCTTGGACTATATGGCTATGTTATTTTTTTTTAAACTGACAACAAAGACTATTTTTCATCTGACAGAGGTAGTCAGGTCAGGTGAAAGAGTTAAATCTGGTTTTGTTGTTAATGTAGCATAAAACATAGGTCAAACTTTTTTTAAGCTATATGACTGATATTAATAAAGACAGAGTCACTAATGGGTCTATACTAGGCCTAGGGTCAGAAAGAAGTAAATTCACTCTGGTTTTAGCTATTCACTAGCTTGTGAATCTGGCCAAATTACTTAACCTATATTTGCCTCATTACCTCAACTTCAAAATGGGGATAATATTAATTGCATTGTGGGGTTTGAGATGAGGATAAAGTGAGATAATATTCATAAAGTGCTTTGCACAGTGCCTGGCACATAGTAGCTGCCATTTAAATGCTTATTTTCTTCCCTTTCCCTTCTCTTCTCTTTCTCCTTTTCCTCCCTGAAATCTTGAAATTATTTTTAAGGTGCCAATTGTGAATTATTTGCATGAGGGTTCAATGTCTAAAAACATGCAATTTAGCCATATGAAATAGTTAACTTTTTCTCTTTTCTATGTTCTTTGATTTTTGCTATTTGAATGACTGAAGCCAGGAAAATTATACACATGTGGCAGCATTGCAGATTTTCTATAATGTATAAGGAAGAGCTGCACTTGGAGATAGGAGATATGATGTTAATTTAGGTTCTGTTTTTTCTACCTATGTGATCTGAGAAAATCACTTTAATTTTCTAAATCTCTTTTTTTTTTAATCTGTAAAGTGGGAATAATATTTTTCTATGTACTTCCTTGGATTGCTGTTATCTTAGATTAAACAGAGAAATTTAAGGAAATAAAGAAGTGATTAAACTCTCCTGATTATTCTCTAGCATTTAGAAACAAATACTTTTTAGTGGATGAATGTATTGCCAATATAACTACAATTTCATTAAAAAGTGAAAAAACAAAGCAACATATAATTTTACTATCGAATAAAAGATTACCACAGCTAGTTAGTAATCAAAATGGTAAAGAATGGAACCAAAATATAACTGCCTCCAATATGTGTCCTAGATCTGTGATGAGGTTTTATTGTTGTTGTTGTTGTTGTTTCCATACAGCAGTGAATTTCTATATTGTAGAGAGCAGGAAGCATTGAATTTTGGCAACTACAAAATTAAAGAATGATTTTTTTCTTGCTCATACAAAGAAAAAGACTGAATTCTGATACAGTTTGTCAGGAAAGACTCAATGAAAAGATCATTTAGTTCTAAAGCATTTGAAGGACAGAATACAACTTTGTTCATAAGAAATCTTTCTGAATTCATTATTGGTCTTCAATGCAGCATGACTTTGCTATACATTCAGCAAAATTTGTTAATGCTTATTTTTGCGAAGTGATCAGCTAATCCAGTGAACAAATAATACCTTGAATAAACTATTGGGGTTTTTTTAGAATGAGGGGAAGGGTACATGTGCAAACCTGATGTTTTAACTCAATTTGTGTAGAAGATGGGTTCTACAAACTAACTTTTTAATAAAATGGTTTCTTTTATTTATTGAATCTTCCACAATATAGGTTGTATTTGAATCTTCAATATGTAGTAATTAATAAATGAATTTAATCCCATTAAGAGGTTTGATTTATCATTTAGTTCATATTACATTGATATTCTAAATTGTGAGCATAATTACAATCTTGACAAGAAAGACACTAAGCATCATATGGCCAAGGCATTCTGTAAGACTTTAAAAAAGTTAATTCACATATCAGAGACTATACTGCATTATCAATATCAATATAAATATCAATTGATCTTATTTATCTCAGAATCAGGAAACCAAGGTTAAGTCCTACTTCTGTGTGACCTTGGACAAGTGGCCACCTTTCACTGTCCTGGGAAGTCTCTAATTCTATATATTGCAGCAAATATACATACTATACTTATAGAAGGAATTTTCTCAAGTGGAAGACCCCATATATCAAGAAAATCAGACCCAGTCACTCTTCTCTATTAATACATTAACCATTTTAAAATATTTAATTCAAATACTCAAATGAATCAATGGTCATCTTGTTGTGTTCTGTTTCACTGATTTCAATCCATTCAGGGTCTACATTTCTGAATAGTTCTTGTCCACATTCTCCCATAAGTGTGTACATAGGTACAGACACAGGTGTACATAAGTAAGGTACCTTAAGGCTAAGGACTTTCCTAACTTTCCCTTGACAATCAAAAAATTATCAGAAGAGCATACAGGCTATCTTTTCAGTTCTCCTTTGTACTCTTTGTAACTCTTATTTTTTATTCATACTTTTTTATGGAATGCTTTATATCATTTTCTCATAATTCCTCATTTATAATGTGTTACTGTTTACTTATGTATAATCATATTCCCCTACATTTCCCTTTATGAAATATCCCATTTCACTTCTCTAGAGACTATGATATTCTATGATTCACAATACACAGCAACAAAGGAATATTGTTCTGAAAACAAGGAACCTTTGTTTAAGAGAGGTTTTATACTGTTAAAGTTACTGTCATTTCACAAAGACAATATGGTTGGACTTCCTCCCTCTGTTTAATTCTGGACTTAACTCCTTGTAATTCCTTGTGTCTTTTTGATATCTGTCCAAAATATATATTCCAAAGGATGAGCTACATAGAATTTTCTTTTTGTTATGATTTATATAAGTCAATATTCATAGACAAACATAGGGTGTGTATGTATGTGCATGCTTATGTGGAGGAATATACACACCCACAAATAGATCAAATACTTTAAAGTCACAATAGATTTAGGAGGCTCTTTAGTTTCCTAGATGATATGGTTTTTCAGAAAAAAAATATATAGGAGATTCTAATAATCTAAAGAAAATCCTTAGGTTCGGATTCTATACTGCATTCAGAGTGACAAAGAATTTTGATGAATATACATCTTGTTTTACACCTTGCCTGATATTAATAACCATATTATCATTGAACAAAGTTATCTATGCTATATTTTTCAAGGAATATTATAGAACTTTGAAATAAATATTAGAAATTTCTTGTTGAAAGAGAACTTTTAAAGCGATGCTTTAATTTCAGGATCAGATGATCTGTTATGTCAATAGGTAATAAACATACTAAGATGTTTTACTGTCTCCATATTTTAATCAATTTTCTTTCAACCTATTTATATTCCTCTGCCCTTTATCATGCTCCCCAAAATCTTATCATCCTGTAATATCACATCAACATTGGAAATAGAAGGTGGAGAGTATAGAGCTCCTTCAAGATCCTTCATTCAAGAAGCCAGCCATCTTTCATTTTCCACATGGCTGAAATCCTCTGGACTTTATCCTATCTCTGAATCAGGTAACTTCTATTCACCTTTTCAACTTCATCTCAAGAATTGCCTTTTCTCATTAGATTGTGATCTTCCCAACAGAATTAACAATTTTTTGCCTTACTTTGTATTCAAAGTGCTTAGCATGGTACCTGCTATATAGTAGGGATTCAAAATATATTTATTGATTAGCTGACTGAAATTTGTTAAGGTCAAATTGTGCTCTCCTGTGTAATTACAGTTGATTAAAGATGACCTATTCCAGTCTAATACTTTCACCAAGGATATCTTCAATTTGTATATTATGTTCATTAAAATTTTTATATACTCAGAAAAGTAGAGATAAGCTAGATGGTTTAATGGGTGGAGAATTGAACAAGTCAAAAAATATTAGGGTCACTTTACATTTCAAACATTAAATGATTTATGAACTTGGGGAAATCACAATTTCTCTGACCCTTAGTTTCCTGATGTATAAAATTGAAATAATTATATCACCTGCTTCAGAATGTTTTTTTGTGAAAATGAGACATTATTTATGAGATAATTTTCAAATTTTAAAATGCCATATAAATGTGAACTGTTATTAGCTCTTATTTTTCTATTGGTCATTCTTTTTGGCAATAATATTATATATTCTATATATAATAAAGTTATATATCTACTTTGGGTTGGAGGAAAATTATAAATACAGATTACAATAATTTTGTACATAAATTTAAGCAATGCAAGTCAATTTCCATGATGATACAAAATGAACACAAGCAAACACTTAACTTACTAGTCAGAGAAGAGATATGGAAGCCAAGAACAACTTAGAATTTAAGCTTATTTGCAAATCTTACAGAGAAGTTTATGAATATCATCACCTCATAAAACAAAAATAAGTAAAGCACCAATGGTCAACTCAATTTAAAAAAAAAATTGGTCAGAGACCCAGTGAACTTTTAAGCATGAAGGAAGGCAACTAAGAGATGAAAGATAGAAAAATATCTATAAAGATTATCTTAAGAAATATTTTGACCCTTGAATTTCTTAGTCCTGTAAGTACCTGTAAAGGGTAGAGAAAATGGAAATAATGAAGATAAAAAAGAGTTGTAAAAGCAGTTGGAGGAGACAAAGCATACATAAGCAAAGTCCATACTGAAAGTTACATTCTAGCCAGAGGTAAAGGAGATAGATTTTCAAGTTCTCTGATGAAGAGAAAAAAATCAAAAAAGATTAGAAAAATTTTCCAACTTAACTTCTGAAATAGAAAAGACAAGTAAGAATGTAACTATCGGGGTAGCTAGGTGGCACAGTGGATAGAGCACCAGCCCTGAATTCAGGAGGACTCGAGTTCAAATCTGGTCTCACACACTTAACATTTCCTAGCTGTGTGACCCTGGGCAAGTCACTTAACCCCAGCCTCAGGGGGGGAAATATATATATAAAACTATCAACATATTTGTTTACTTTCCTATCTGTATACAATTTCATGTTAAAATTTCTACCTGCATCACAGATAGACTTATGAGAGCTGAAGGAAAAAAAGTCAAGCTTTCATAATAAATATTCAATAAGAGACTTTATTTTTATCATCACACAACTAAATAAATGGTAAGATTACAGGATCCCATTGTGTTTATTGATTATTAAAATAATTGGTATAGTAAAGCAGCACTTTAAAGATTATCTTCCAAAATATCTCCCACACTTATATCAATATTTTATAAAAGTATTTGAAAAGTATAATTAGAAGTAACTTTACTTGATGATGCTCAAATCATAAATATCAACCAAAGCATAACGTATAAGGTTGTCTTTTCTATTGTGAGATAACTCTGGTACAAATTCCATATCTATCAGGGTTGACTCATGGGTGAGGAAATCCTTCAGATGTACCTATTTGTGGATGACATTAGACTGACTGCTACAAATCTCAGAAAATTGCAGTCATATAAGTGTATAAATGGAGTTTCAATTAATTAAGACTTTCAAGAAGCTTTTAACAAAGCTTAACAGTTTTTGTAGAACTAAAACCAATGAGTATTTTCCATCTTCCCCTACTCCTTCCCCAAATATGTATTAGATTTAGACTCTCTACCCTAACATACCCCTGCATAGATTAATTTTCCTTAAAGAACAACAAAACCAAATGACCTCTTTTCTCTTGGCAGCTTTCTAGTAAATTTTGACTTTATAGACAATACTTCTTAGTCATTTAAGGTCACAAAAAATCCCACTCATGTGGAGTCCAGGCCATTCCAAATTGGTCAATACTGAAGACTATTTGATTCACCATATCCTACCATTTTGAATAAACTTAGAAAATTTTTCACTGTATCCTTGTTGAATATCCTTGCTATTTTAGAGCTAACTATACCTCTTTAATTATGTAATAACTTAGGAGTGAGTTACATTGTCCCAACATCAAATCTGATGTCTGTCAGGCTCATAGGAAAACATATCTTCATAGTGAGTGATCTAGAGGCAGCATGGAGTAGTGGAGAGAAAATTGACTTCTGAGATACAGGAATGGGTAAAAGTTTTACCTTTAACAATTACTGTCTTTATGACTGTGGCTAAGTCACATAAACTTTTAGTGCTCTAGCTACTTTCAAAAACTATCACTTTCAAAGGGATGTGTAACTTAATGATCCCAATTGGTAGAAGGGTTTTCCTCTTTCAAAAGTTCCCTGTATCAATGAAATTAAAAAATCTATACTGAGAAAAATATTAGCAACAAATACTAATTAAAAACTCAGATATCCAAGGAATTTTATGGAGGTGGAAGAAGGGCAAGGTTTGGTAAAAAATAATGCTGTGAAACAGGAAACAATAGTCAGAAATAAAGAAATACTAGTTTGAATAGAGGATATAAAGAGTGAAATTCATCAGGGATCATTCTAAGACAGCAATTTTCTAAAACCTAAAATTCATCTTCCAGAGTGCTTCTAAATGTAAAAGAATTTTAAAGGATCCACATGTATAACAAACATTACCATTTTGATCTTTATTTAATGCTAACAAAATATTCAGGGCTCAATATAACAAATATTCAAATATGACTTCTGTGGATGATATAAATAATAGATCTTGCAAAGATTTATTTCACTCCTTTTCAAATATATGCAGAAGACAGTACAATGATAAAATACTATACATATTCAATTAAAATGTAACTGAATTTATAATAGCTTTTTGTTATCTGTTTTCTAAATTTATGGATGCTAACTGTATAACTATCACAGAGGGATTTTTAATGTTTTAAAGGAGTTGTCATATTCAAAGAGGTTTGAAATCATTGGTGCAGATTTGAGATCCATGGTTCCCAAAGCAGGGTATGCAAGATGAACCATTGCAGGATATTAGATCTGAGAAGAGGAGCACAGCCATTAGTATGGTTATATCAAGTACTTGCATCTATTGCTCTCCTTCCTACTTTCACTCTATGAAGTCCTCTTGCCTTCCCTTTTCCTTTCTTTCTGTTCCTTTCCTCATATTGTGTAACCTTATACAAACATGCTAGTTCCTTGGCACATGAATATCATTTATAAACAAATACACTTATGTTGAAGATGTATTCACCATAATGTTTTGCTATAAGTGTCCATAAGCAAAAAAAATGATATTACAAGTCTAGGCTTATAATACACAGAAAACTTGTAAAGATCACATGTTTAGAAGGGCATTGAAAAACTGGAACTCATCCAAAATAGAATGACTGGAATTGTAGGAAAAGATTATGACATATGGAGATGTAAAAAGGGAAGGTTAGCTTGAAAAAGAGAAAATTTCAATGCAAACATAACTTTCTTTAAAGTATTTAGGAATACTTTATAATCACATGAAAAGATGATTATATCTTTTCTGCATGGCTTGAGAGAGCAAAACTAAGAGCAATGAACAGAGACTCAGATGAATGGCTAATATAAAGAAGAAAATAAAAAGATGTTTCCTAATCAATATGACTTTCAAAGTAAGATAAGTTATCTCACTGAGTCTTCAAGTGGAGGTTGAATAATCATTTGTTAGAGATGTTATAAAAGGACTTTTTATTTATTATGGGTTAAATTAACCTTAGAGGCTTATTCCAACTCTTGAGATTCTGTGATCTCCTACAAAGTTATTTGGCTGTTTATTTTTTATACAAAACCCAGGACATAGATTTGCAGCCTTTGAATTTTTACACTATTTTATCACAATAAATGTTATTTCATTTAAGATTTCTCAAACCTTAAGAATTTCTTCTGTCTTTGATCATCTACTCTAGAAGAATTGTCCTATTCTGAGAAGTACATGATATCATGGAAACAACATAGCACAAGGAGGCTGAAAGTATTAGTTTGAGAGTCTTTACACTTCTTCCTAGTTTTCTGATCTTGGAAAAGTCCAGTGATCTTATGAATTTCAGTGTCTTAAACTGCAAAATGTCAATAATAACCTTTATACTTTCTATCTACCAGGGTTGTAGGGAAGGAAATATTAGATAAATCACAAAGTGCTATATTTGGAAGACACAAAATAAGATATATAAAAGAAAGACTATTAGATTTGAAGACAGAAGACTTGGCTTTGAATCCTCCTTCTGTATCTTGCTACCTTTGTAATACTGAATAAATCACATCCATCAATATTGCTAAGACTTAGTTGCCTCATTTATAGAATGAAGTGGTTAGACTGATGACTTATAAAGTCCTTTCCCATTCTGTATCCTATGACTGTATCCAAGTAAAACTATTATCTATTTTCTTTTATACTCTCTAGAGGCCAATCTATCCTAGGTTATGGACTCCTAAGAAGAAAACAAGCACACACAGCAAATGTCTTCATTATAATCATTAACAAAACACAATTCTTGAGTGACTACTCTCCTTCCTTCCCTTCCTCCTTCTTCCTCTTCCTCTTCCTCTTCCTCTTCCTCTTCCTCTTCCTCTTCCTCTTCCTCTCTCTCTCTCTCTCTCTCTCTCTCTCTCTCTCTCTCTCTCTCTCTCTCTCTCGTGTGTGTGTGTGTGTGTGTGTGTGTGTGTGTGTGTGTGTAGGGAGGGAGGTGCATCATACTGGAACACTTATACCCGGACATGAATACTTTCACATATAAAACACAAGGAAGCTATATTGTAATGCTGCCTTAACTGTTCTCCCTTCCCCTCTTTACTAGCTTTTATGTGTTGAAAATAATTTCCTCTCTTCCAATATGAGTCACTTTCTTTCACTTTTTAACAACCCTCTGTAACTCACCCTCTGCCTTTTCTTTCTCACATCCTCTTCCAAAAATAATTTCTTTTTAGGGATAACCTATGTTCAAACTCCATGCCATAGGATGCTTATTTAAAGAAGACTATACTGAATGTCATTTCTCTTTAAACATACATTTCTTCCTCACTTATTTCTATTCCATTGCCTCTAAGGATACTAGTGTTAGAGATCACTAGGTTGTAATTCCAATTCAAATTTTCAGAGAGAAAGTATCTTCATCCAAGCAGATCCAAATGGGGATGGCTAAGAGACTATCTTATTGACTGAAAGTCCCTTTTCACATTGGCAATCCAAAGTGTTTCGCCCATAGGTTAATATGCTAGGAGAAAATTCCATTAAAAAAGCCATAAAATTCTACTATTTAAAGATGACAGCTTTAATAACTTCATATATTACACTTAGAAATGTGTAAGTTTTATTACATTTATGCATAAATGTCCAATAGTCTACTGTATCTTGCAATTAAAGCATGACTTTAAAACTCAAAACACTTAAAAACATGCCAGACATGAAATTACATTGTTTCTACTCTTCTTCCCACCACTGGCTTTGCTGTGAAAGATGTGCCCATTATGAGCTAACTTGTTAATATAACAACAGACCCCTTCACCCTAGAGAACCTGCATTCACAATGTCCCTCTGGTCTTTTATTTTCAAGCTACTCCGCATGCTTAATGCTTTCCTGAGAGTGGGCTGGGAGAATACTGCCAAGCAGTTTAATGTTTAATCTAATGGAGGAAGGAAGCCCATTCTGGTCTGACAGCAGGTTCATGATTTCTTACTCATGCTATGTACCACAAAACTACATGGAAGCAGAAAGAGGGACTCAAGTTAGAAACAAAACATTAGCAAAAAGAAAGGATCACATATTTTACTCATTCTGCAAACATTTGCTGAGGTCTATCAGGTAGAAAAATTATGTGAGCTGTGGACTCTGCTCACCTAGATATAATACAAAATATTATGATGTAGTAGAGTGATATGATGTACATATTAACTATAATATTAAATGTCATTGTCTACTTAGAATTCTGAATATCTTTTTTTTCACTTAATAGTATTTTTTTCTAATTACAACTATAGATAGTTTTCAGCTTTTTTTCCCCTGAGGCAATTGGGGTTAAGTGATTTTCGCAGGGTCACACAGCTAGGAAGAAGAACAAATTTGAACTCAGATCCTCCTGACTTCAGGGCTGATCAGCATTTATTTTGAGTTCCGAATTTTACTCCCTTCCTCCCTTTCCCTCTCCCTCTTCCCAAAACTGCAAGCAATCTGATATAGGTTATGATACATGTACAACTATTGACTTTTTTTTCAAAATACATCCTAACTATATTGTAAAGGATAAATTTGACTACATATGAAAAATGGAAAAGTTCCTCAAAAGAAGGTGAGCTTAATTTTGTCTATTCTTCTTTATATTAGTAGATGCAGCCCATCCAATAGAAATAAGGGGAAAAGTGGCAGAGGAGGAGGAAGTATGTATGACTAACATCAGCTTTCAAGTACTAAAGCCCCAGTGAGAGAGACAAAATTTGAAATAGGGACAAATATGACATAAGGCCACTAGTCTTAATAACCCCTGTACTTTGACTCCTGCTGTATAATCTGAACTGTAACTGTGGAGACTTAGCTTCAGCCCAACAAGCTTTTAATTGCTTTATGCCTGTGAAGCTGGTCTCTGATGGCCAGAGGGAAATATCTCTCTCCTAAGGAAATTGGGTAGTTTTTCTTCTTTGATTTAACAAGAGTGTTGTCTATAACTTTTGGTGCTATAAACAATTAATGATTTAAGAACTCAGATCAATGCAATGATTAACCAGGATTCCAGAGAAAAAATATGGGGCTACTCACCTTCTGACAGAGGAGTGATGGACTCAAGATATAAAATAAGACATAGTTTTGGACATGGCCAATATAGAAATATGTTTTATTTGATGATTACGTGTTACAATGGATTTGTTTGTCTCTTTTCCTCAATTGGAGGCAGGGAAAAAAAAGGTGGGAAGGCAGAGAAAAATAAATATATATTAATTTAAATTTTTAAAGTAAACAAAAATTAATTTATAAGCACTTACTATTCATAAGAAATTTGTAATACAAAAATGTAAGTAAAAGAGTCCCTACTCTAAAGGAGCTTCCATGACTCTCATAAGGAAGAATAAGCCCTAATAAGAAAGATACCGCAGCTCTTTACTCAGAAGACCCTAAACTGGGAAAAAGTGAAAGAAAAAAAGAAAAAAATATCCTCATGACAAGGAAGAATTTTCTTCTTTGCTGTGATCATACATATTCATGTCGTTCATGGGCTTTAAATCTGACCAAATTGTCTACTACATAACAGTAAAGTGCAAAGAACAATAAGTACTTTTCTGAGGGAGCCAAAGTAAGGAGTATAGATAAGGTATTTCCTTCCCTCCTCCATCATTACATTTAGAAAGCATCTGTATATAATTTAAATAATGCTGCTCAATTCTCAACAGAAAATCATGATACTCTAAAAGATAATTGGAAAAAGTCACATTTTCTCCTAAGCCTCCAAGCCAAACCTTCCTTAAACTGTGGGCCTCGACCCCATATGAAGTCATGAAACTGAATGTGCATGGCACAAATTTATAATTTAATATCAGTAAATGTTGAATCTGTATACTTATTTTATACAACTATATACCTAGAGTCACATAAAAAATTCCTTAGGTGAAAAGTTATTATGAGTAGAAAAAATTTAATAAGTCCTGTTGTAAACCAGAGGTTCTTACCCCTTGAACTTGAATGGAAAAAAAAATTACATATTTATTTTCAATACTCTTAAGGTGAAAGATATCATTTTTCAAATAGCATAATTCTCAGGAGGGCTCCATAGGCTTCACAAGATTATAAAGGGGTTAATGATATAAAGGGGTTATTATTGTTTTTACTGCTAATAATACCTATAATAGCAATACTACTAATAAGGTGCTTTAAATTATTAGCTTATTTCATACCACAACAGCCAACAATTGCAAAGTAGGTATTATTATCCCCATTTTACAGATGATGAAAATAAGCTAGAGAGAGGATAAGGAACTAAGTACCCAGGATCACATAGCTCTCTCTTAGAACTCAGATCTTCCTGACACTATGTTCAGATTCTATCCATCTCTGCTTTAACTCATGGGAGATGCTAACACTCAAGAACTAGTAAAGAATAGTCAGTAAGAATTTGTCAAGCTCTTCCTAGGTGCCAGATCATGTGCTCAGTGATGGAAATATTTAAAAAGGCCAAAAGAAATTCTGTCCTCAAGAAACTCACATTCTAATAGAGAAACAAAATGAAAACTATGAGTAACATACATTTATGCAATGAAGATGAAAATTTCAGAGGAGAAGGCCTAGAACCTTGGGGTAGGAGAAGAGGAGGACAGACAAAGAGAGGAAAGCAACAAACTTTGATGTGATTAAAAGATGAAATGTGTAGTTGGTTCCTCTGGAACTTAGGGAGGTATCAGTATGAGCTCAAGGAAAATCTCAGAAATCTTCAGATTTTTTCAGAAATGTTTAAGCTGATGCAGGATGCCAAGAATTCTGGAGAAAGAATGGAAACTCTAGAAAACAAGTTGTCCTCTATTATCTGGGAATAGAGAACCACTATAGACATAGAGGGTGGGCAGAGCAAATAAGTACAATGAAAAGGGAACACAATAAAAAGCAGGAAGCACTAACTACTGTTGATAATGGATACAGTCATTTGCTGAAGAAAAATAGCACCGCTGTAGAAATATCAAAAGAAGCCATAGATAGGCAACATTAATATAGAGGATAATCCACATGGGTAGCAACTAGTAGAACTACTCTACCACAAGCAATGCTATAATTGAGACTAAACAGATTTCTGTGGTACTGTTGTTAGTGGCAACTGCTATTTTCTATGGGCTTTCAAGGGAGTTCTAGTTATTCAGAACAAAGAGAAACTTGTTTTTGCTTTGAGTCTTAGAATCTGTGTATTTCTAAAATTACATATGTTTTTCTGATTAAGAATTTTCCAGTTATATTTGTATAAAATTTTAACATTCATTTTTAAAATTTTGAGTTGCAATTTCCTTATTTCCTTCCTTTTTTCCTTTTCCTTCTTTATCCATTTAGAAAACAAACAATATATAGTAAATTATATATGTGAAATTATGTAAAAAACAAATTTCTGTATTAGCCATGTGGAAAAAGAAAACACATACATAAAAAACAAGAAAAAAATGGGAAAAAGTATGCTACAATCTGTATTTAGAGTTCATTAGTTCTCTCTCTGGAGGTGGTTGCCATTTTTTTTTTTTTTTTTTTTTTTGCAATGGGTCCTTTGAATTGTCTTGGGTCATTATCTTAATCAGAATAGTGAAATTAAAAAAAAATATTAATCATCATTACAACATTGCTTTTCCTGTGTATAATGTTGTCTTCTATTCATTTCACTTTGGATCATTTCATATAAGTCTTCCCAAGTTTTGCTTTGTTTTTTTTGTTTGTTTTTTGTTTTTTGTTTTTTTAGAAAGCATGATGCTGATTGTTTCTTATAGCTCAATATAATTTTATCAAAATCAAATATCAAAACTTGTTTACACATTTCCCAATTTATGGGCATCCCCTCATTTACCAATCCTTTGCCACCACAAAAAATACAGATGTTTTAAATATTTTTGTATAAATAGGTCTTTTTCCCTTTTCTTTGATTTCTTTAAGATATAGACATTGTAGTGCTGGGTTCCAATTTTATAGCCCTTTGAGTGTAGTTGGAAATTTTCTTTCATTCACAACTCTACCAACAATGCATCAGTTTCCTGGTTTCTATAACAATACATTAATTTATGCCTGTCAAAATATTCCTAGTTTAAAACCTACTGTTATCCTTTTTTTTTGTCATGTTAGTCAATCTGATAAGTATGAGGTAATTGTTTTAATTTAAAATTCTCTAATTTATAGTGATTTAGAACTTTTTCATATGACTTTATATTTTTGATTTTTTCTTCTGAAAATTGCCTATTCATATTCTCTGATGATTTGCTAATTGAGAAGTTACTCTTATTTTTACAATTTGGTTCAACTCCCTACTTATTTGAGAAATAAAGTCTTTATGAGAGAAATGAGCTCTTATATTTTCCCATTTCCTGTTTTCTTCTAATTTTGGCTAAATTATTTTTGTTTACACAAAAACTTGTTTAATTTCATGTAATCAAAAATTTCCATTTGATTTCTCATGATCCTATCACTTTTTTTTTTCTCAAAAACTCTTCCCTTTTCTAGAGGCCCAACAGATAAATTTTTGATGCTGCCCTAATTTACTTATATCACTCTTTATATTTAAATCATTTACCTTGATTTATGTTGTAAGATGTTGTGGCAAGTTTCTGCCACATTACTTTCTAACTTTCCCAGAAATTGAAACAGTGAGTGAAATTTTGTCATTGTCTTTTTTGTTCCTTCAATTTCTTTTACTTGTTTTATTGTTACAATGCACATTTCCAAGACAATATTGAATAATGGTGTTGACTGACACTCTTGCTTTACCCATAATCTTGCTGAGAAGAGGAAGCTATGTACTTATAAAAGGATTTAGTGACTTCACCCTGCAGTGAGGGCCATGTTCAATATCAAAGTATCTATTCTTTGAAGTCTTGTGAGAAAGAAATGAACTAAGAAAGTGCAAGGATCCCCAAAGATGCCCAGTCCTTTTAAATCTAGAAGGAGGCTCTCACACAAGTGTTATAATTATAATGACCTAAAAATATCTGTAGACTTAGAACAACAGTTTTTTTCCCCTGGTACAAGCTTACTAGAGAAGAGAATAACTCAGTAAAGAAAAATGAGTAAGCAGCCAAGGATCCTTTCCTTTTTAATCAGGAAGAAATTTAGCTAGTAATAATGAGATATCTGTGTTACACAGCAGAGTAATGAATAAAAAATTTATTCATTAATCTAGTTTACGACCCATGAAAAATTTGAAGAAATGGTAGGGAACATTCCTGAGTCATATTACAAGATACCTGTTCTCAGTCACTCAATCTGTCCAATAATTGAAGGCAGAAATAATGTCCAAGAGAACTGGAAGTTGGGTAGGCTCTAACTTGAAAGTTAAAATTTTGAGCTTCAGATATCAGAATTTTGGATATAGGAACACTAACTAGATTAACTAGCAATATCCAAAGTACTTTGTCAGCAGACTTTAAACAAAATAAAATTTAGGGTTGGTAGGATTAAAACATAGGCATGTCTAAATAGCATAGTCTCAGAATATAAACCAATTAATCAACAAGCTCAGAGGCAACAGGCCATTTAATGGATATGAAGCAAGTCACAGGTCATAAACCAGGTATTTTAAGTCATATACATTAAAAGTGAGGAAATGAGAACATGTTGACCAAGGAATCAGTTGTTTTGCTAAGACTGAGAATCAACTTATTTTTCTGGAAGGGATAAAAAGTAGGATTAATTAGCGCTCTACTTCTGTTTTTCATAAACCATTTAAATCCATTATGTTACAGGCAATTTGAACTTCACTCATCAATATAAAAAATCCTAAATATATGGAACAGGGAAAAATTGAAAAAACTAATATAAAGGAAAGCAAAAAGGGCAGAACCAAGATGGTAGAGAGTAGAAAGGGATTTGCCTGTTCTCTCCCTGGCTTCCCTCATATTATATGTAATATCAACTGCATTGTAAGATTTGCTGTGAGGATAAAATAAGACAATATTTGTAAAGTGCTTATTTAGCACAATGTCTGGCATGTAGTATGTGCCATTTAAATGTGTATTGTCTCACCTTTCCCTTCTTTTCTCTTTCTCCTTTCCCTTCCTGAAATTTTGGAATTATTTTAAAAGTGCCAATTATGAATTATTTGCATGAAGGTTCAATGTCTAAAAACATGCAATCTGGCCATATGAAATAATTAACTTTTCCTCTTTTCTAAATTCTTTGATTTTTGCTAATTGATTGACTGAAGCCAGGAAAATTGTACATATGTGGCAGCACTGAAGATCTTATATAGTGGATAATAAAGACCTGCACTTAAGAGATAGGAGATGTGGTGTTAATCTAGGTTCTGTCATTTACTACCTACCTATGTGATAATGAGAAAATCATTTTAACTTTCTAGAACTCAGGTTTTTTTTTTTTATCTGAAAAGTGGGAATAATATTTTTTTCTATGTACCTCCTTGGATTGTTATTAGAATAAAAAGAGAAATTTAAGAAAGTGGAGAAGTGATTAAACTTTCCTGATTATTCTCTAGCATTTAGAAACAAATACTTTTTAATGGATGAATATATTGCCAATATAACTACAATTTCATTAAAATGGTATAAATTGTAGAGATGAATGAAAGTTAATATAGATTAATCAATAAACATGCATATTTTGCTGCATAGTTATAATTTTACATCTATTTGGTTTTCCTATGACTTAAATTTAAATATAAAATTAACAAAATCCTGTGTCAAAAGCTCTCAAATGCTATTAAGTGGGATAGATGACCTATATACAGAGAGTGTGAATGTTAAGTAAAAGCAATGCCCTCCAGTGCTTGAATCAAGAATACTTAGCTCATAGGTATGGAGTGGAGAGGCTTGATTTAATAGGCTACATTTCCCAAAAAGCTGAGTGTGAGCCTGTAACAAGATATTACCAGATTAAGATTCTGCTTTTATGAAGAGATTCTAGAATTCAGATATCAAATAGGAAAACAAAACAAAAGGGAAGATGTCCATGCTAAACCTTGTAATACTATCTGGACCAAGGTAATGAATAAAATCCAATATGTCAGTTTTTTTTGGTTGTTGTTGTTTGTTTGTTTTTTTGCCTTCTTAAATAACAAAATATATTTGAATATCCACTCTTCATTCAAAATAAACATGTATTAGTTGATAGTTTTCCATTTTCTTTTATTTCTTTTTATTACAGACTTAGTAATGGTGGTAGATGGTATGCATAATGTTATCACCTTTTGGAAATACTTCCAAATATTTCTCCAGACTGATCAGACCAGTTCATTACTCTATTTCATGAATATAACAATTTTGCCCTCATCTTTCACATTTGTGATCTCTGATAAGTGTGACCCCAAAGTTGTTATAGTACACAATTATCTAACTAATAGTGTCTTAGAACACTTTTTTTCATATTATTAGTATTACTAGAGATAGTTTTGATTTCTTCCGAAAACTGTCTATTTAAATCCTTTGACTCTCACTTGTGAAATGGCTCTTATTTTTGTAAATTTGACTCAATTTTGTACTCAGTAAATATTTGAGAAATTTATAAAGATTTTTATTATTACTTTATCACATATGGTATCTTTTTAGCAAAATGTAGTTTCCTTTATAATCCTTTTTAATTATGTTTATTTTTACTTTCTTTGATTAATATGCCTGCCTTTTTTGTTTAGCTGAAGAATATCAGGTTCTGTTCTTGCTCTTTATTTTAACTCTATGTATGTCTTTCTCTTTCAAGTCTATCTCTTATAAACAACTATTAAAATATTCTAGTTTCTAACTGCTTCCATTTTATGGGTGAGCACATTCCCTTCATATTCAGTTATCATTATTATATTTTCCCTCCATTCCATTTCCTTCTGTTTCTTTTCTCTTTTTCTCTTGTTTCTCTTTTAAGTCTATTTTGTTTCTAACTGTTGTTTCCTTCATCTTCCCCCCTTTTCTTCTCTTCTTCTCATATCATTTTCCTACTTGGTAAGTTACATTTGTGTACACAACTGAATGTGTGTATGTGTGGGAGAGAGAGAGAGAGAGAGTTCTCTCTTTAAACCAATTCCAGTGAAAGTGAAGTTAAAGCTTTGCCTACTATCCCACTTTATTTTCCCCTCTACTGTAATACAGAATTCTTCCTTGAACATCTCTTCTATTTAAGAAAAATTTTCCCATTTAGCTTTTCATTTCTCCTTTCTCGGAGTGCCTCCCTCTTTCTTACACTTTCATTTATATATACATCTGTTCTTTTTTTATTAATTTTATAATTATACATATTTTGACAGTATATATGCATGAGTAATTTTTTTTTATAGCATTATCCCTTGTATTCATTTTTCCAGATTTTCCCCTCCCTCCCTCCCTCTTGTCCTTCCCCTAGATGACAGGCAATCTCATACATTTTACATGTGTTACAGTATAACCTAGATATAATATATGTGTGTAAATCCAATTTTCTTGTTGCATATTAAGTATTGGATACCGAAGATATAAGTAACCTGGGTAGATAGATAGTAGTGCTAATATTTTACATTCAATTCCTGTAACGTGCTGTTGTCTCCAGAGACTGCTGATTGCTCTCTGGGAGGAGATCTCCTGTGTCAACAAAAATCTCTCAGACAGATTCTTCTTCCTGTATAGAGCTGACTTCCCTTGCTGCAGAGAGCA
Organism: Sminthopsis crassicaudata; assembly: GCF_048593235.1. Lineage (NCBI taxonomy): Eukaryota > Metazoa > Chordata > Mammalia > Dasyuromorphia > Dasyuridae > Sminthopsis > Sminthopsis crassicaudata. The sequence continues at coordinate 118,909,040 of NC_133621.1, forward strand.
GCCTCAAGTCTTGTCCAGACAAAACTCTCTCTTTCCTCCAGAGCTGCCCTCTTTTATCCTCCCAGAGAATGGGCGTGGGATAATGCAAGGGCTTCTGGGAAAAATTACTTCAACCAATGAACTTGCTCCTCCTAAGCAGGCAAGTTCTTCCCCAGGAATTCACAAGTAAAACTCCCAGTAAAGGCCAGAACTAGAGAATTGTCAAATACCAAGTTAGCACTTAGTAAGAACCTAACATCTCCCCCTTTCTTTTGATTTAGAACATAGGGTGGCCATGACCTTGAAACATAAATCCATCAATATGGGAGACATTACACATAATTACATAGATTATATAAATACATAGTAACATAGTAACATAACACATGCTAGAAGTATGTAACAAATAACATCATCAAATAATCATAAATTAGGAATTTATAATTGTCCATAAGTCCATTGTCCATTAGTCTCATCTTGTGTTAGGAAATCCAATGATTCCTGCTGGTTTTTTAAAGTTCTTTAACAGTCTTCTTATTAGCCATGCTCTTTCAGCATCAGGTGTTTCTTAGATTTTCTCCTTGGTTTTGAGGTCTTTCTCTTTTTCTGTCTCTCTCCAATGGACAAGGCGAATATGATTCGTTGGCAGCTATCTGATTCATTCTCCATCTGAAGAAATACAAGCAAACCCTCTCCCCCAGGCAGTTAACCTATCTGGTCCCTTCCATTCACCACTTTCTGGGTCTCTCCACATCACCTGGCGATTATCTAAGGACAATGGAGCTACTCACACTGGACACTGCTGGACACTGCCCTTCTGGTGGGTTATAAAACCTGTCTACCGGAGCCAGTGCATCTTTGTCAAAAATTAGAAAATTAATGGTATAGAGAACTAAATTTAGAAGTTCTCTAGGGTTACTTGTGGTTCCCCCTTTCTTTTGTTTTTGGAGGAGTCTTAATGACTCTGTTTCTTCTCTCTATATTGCCTGACCTTGCGGATTAAAAGGTATTCCAGTAGTGTGTAAAATCTTATACTGCACACAAAAGTGCACACAATGTTTAGAACTATATGCAGGTCCGTTATCTGTTTTTATTTCTTGTGGCACACTCATAATTGCAAATGCTTGTATAAGGAAGTCAGTGACCACTCAGGCTGTCTCTTTTGCTATTGGCACTGCAAAAGTGAATCCTGAAAAGGTATTTACTACCACGTGGATGAAAGACAGATGACCAAAAGATTTATAATGGGTCACATCCATTTGCCAGATTTCATTGGGTCTCAAACCACGAGGATTCTTCCCTGGTGGGAGTGTAGGAGCATGGAAAGGAAGACAAGCTGTATAGCTTTTTACTATGTTCCTAGCTTCTTCTCTTGTTATTCCAAATTGTAAATGTAAAGCTTGAGCAGCCTGATGATATTTAGAATGAGATTCTTGTGCTTCCTGAAATAAAGGACTACTGGCTAACATGGTTAGAAGGCTATCTGCCTTTGAATTTCCATCAAAAATAAGACCTGGAAGTCCACTATGTGAGTGGACATGCAAGATATAAATCTTGCCTGGATGTTTTCTCACTTGCTCTTGAAGTTCCTTAAAGAGCTGATAAATATTAGAGGCTGCAAATTTTATTTGGGCTGTGGCAATTCTTTGTACTACACCTACTGAATAGGCTGAATCAGTAATTATATTTACGTCTCCTGGGTAATAAGTAAGAGCTAGCATGATAGCAAATAATTCATTCTGTTGAGTGGACTGAAAAGGAGTCCTGACTATTCTCTTTATGGTTAAATCATGAGAGTATACAGCACAAATATTTTCTTTGGAGGCATTTGTAAAGATTGTTGGTCCTTTAAGAGGAACCTTAGAAACCTTTTCTTCAAAAATCCATCACCAATTATGTAGTAGCTGGGTTATCTTTAATGGAGATCCATGTGCAAAATTTGGAGCAGTGGCCAATAAAATTTGCCATTCTGGGATGGTCTCAGAACATACATTAATTTGTGCATTAGTATAGAATGTGTATATTTTTTCAGGACTTATTCCAGATAATTGTATTACTCTCTTAATAGCCTTTAATAAAATCCTAGCCACAAGCACTGGGTAAGGAGTAAGGCTTTGTTCTGGTTGTGCTGGGAGGTTCACCCACTCAATCACACTGTCTTCTTGATGAAGGACTGCTGTGAGTGCCTCTTTTGTAGCAAAAACTGATATTCCCAAGGGTTTTTGAGTGACTCTTTCAACCACATTGGATAAAGCCAGTTCAACTTCTCCCAAAGCCTCTTGTCCTTCTTTTGTAAGCTGGTGTGGTGAATTTAAAGCACTGTCTCCCCTTAAAATGTCATATAGAGGTTGTAGTTGATTGGTAGTTAAGCCTAACACTGGACGCATCTATTGGATATCTCCTATTAATTTTTGAAAGTCATTTAAGGTGTTCAACTTCTCTGTTCTTAAAGAAAGCTTTTGTACTGTGAGTATCTTAGGATATACTTCATATCCTAAATATTGAAAAGGAGCATGTCTTTGAATTTTTTCTGTAGCTATATGCAGTTTGTAGTACTTTAATGTTTCCATGGTCTTTTGTAGACATGCTTCTAACATTTGTTCCTCAGGTGCACATCCCAAAATATCATCCATATAATGTAACAATATTACTTTTGGAAAGGCTTTTCTTACTGGAGCAAGAGCAGCAGCAACATACATTTGGCACATAGTAGGGCTGTTTTTCATTCCCTGTGGCAAAACTGTCCATTCATATCTTTTATAAGGCTCGGCCAAATTAACACTAGGCACTGAAAAAGCAAATCTTTTCATATCCTCCTTATCTAGAGGGATAGAATAGAAACAATCCTTAATGTCTATAACCCATAGAGGCCATTCTCTTGGCAACTGAGTAGGAGATGGAAGTCCAGGCTGAAGAGTTCCCATAGTTTCCATCTGTTCATTTACTCTTCTTAGATCAGTTAACATCCTCCATTTTCCAGATTTCTTTTTCACCACAAATACTGGGGAATTCCAAGGACTTAGAGAAGGCCATAATTGTCCTTGGTCAAGTTGTTCATTCACTATGTCTAATAAGGCCTGAATTTTATCACTTCTTAAGGGCCACTGTTCTACCCACACTGGTGAATCAGTCTTCCACTGAATAGGAACCGGTGAAAGTGCAGGTAGGCCTTCAACAGCAGCCCTGCCTAAAAAGCTGAAGTGCTTATTTGTAATCCTATCTGCTGTAAAATTTCTCTTCCCCACAGATTGATGGGGATTTTTTCAACCACAAAAGGAATAAAAACTCCTGTTTTACCTTCAAATATCCACCTCAAAGGCCTAGCACTAACTTCTGCTGCTATTGATCCTCCTACCCCAGACATGTAGGTGTCTGCCTTAATCTTTGGCCAGTGACTGGGCCAATTGGCACCTCTAATAACTGCACGATCTACACCCGTGTCTACCAATCCTTCAAATGGTATTACATTTATATAAATAGTAAGCATAGCTCGGTCAGCTGTCACAGCTGCTGTCCAATATATTCCTGGATTTTGTTCATTGGAGTCAGAATCTAGGCGACCATAACCAGGTTGCTTATTAGGGGTATGTAACAATAAGCCTGATGCTACTACTTCTCCTGGTTGATAAATCACATGTTGTCTATCTTTGTTAGTGACTGGGATATTAGCTACACGTTCTCCAGTTTCCCACATCAGTGTATGGATGGACACTGTTTTGTAGGCATTCTCAGAAGGTGAAATGGTCAAGCCTACTGTGCCTGGAGGCAAAGGATCCATAGGCTCAACAGGAACAGATTTCACTTCTCCAGGGAGTATCTCAGTAGTCTCTACTGCACACTACTCTATTTTTCCTAATTTCAATCCCTTTCTTCCATCTGATTACCTTTTGGCTGATTGATCATGCCTTAAAATTCTCTGGATGTAACCTCGGCTGCCATCATGCCCCACTTGGGGGGCTGAAGCTGGGCCCCGCCTCTCATTTCCCTGGGTCAATCTACATTCGGAGGCCCAGTGGAGACCCTTGTGACATTTTGGACATGCAGTTTTAGGTCTTCTCTCATCCTGTTTTCTCACTTTATCTCCATGTACACAACATAGGAAGGCCAGAAGGTGATGCAGAAAAAGTCTAGAAACTTAGAAATGTATAAAGTACTTGTATTATGTAATATTAACATAGTTTATCTTTTAATAATTCAGACTTCTGGCACAAAGGAAGGGGAGTCTTTTCTGGAACCAAAGGGCAAAATGTGACAAGGGCAATTGTAGTGTTCATCTAATTGCTTTCCTACTAATTCCCATTCATCTAGATCCAATTCTTTTTCCAGAGAAAAACAAAGACATATGACTTTCACAGTTTTTAAATGTTCAGTAATCTCCTCCAAAATTATAATCAGTCTTTGGCTTTTCATAACCTTGATGATGTTCTCTAAACATTTTCCTTGAACAGAAGGCATTTGCCCCATTTCACTATAAGAGATTGCTGGTTTAGCCCTTAACAAGTTAAGTTCCTTATTTATCTATTAGAACTCTCACTTAATCTTTAACAAAGTTTCCTTGTTACTCACGGTTCTGGGTCAGAGAGACTGAGATATGGATCGGAGGCTTTTCCACTGGAATCAGGATCGTGTTGGTCCCTGTTCAGGCACCAAATTGCAATGGTCCAGTATAGCTCTTCTGAAGGGCTCAGAATAAGTCCTTGTCAGGATAAGCAAAAGGCCTTGCCCCACGTTGTGGACGCCAATATGTAACAGGCTGTTGTCTCCAGAGACTGCTGATTGCTCTCTGGGAGGAGATCTGCTGTGTCAACTCAAATCTCTTGGACAGATTCTTCTTCCTGCAGAGAGCCGACTTCCCTTCCTTCAGAGTGCAGCCTCAAGTCTTGTCCAGACAAAACTCTCTCTTTCCTCCAGAGCTGCTCTTTTTTATCCTCCCAGAGAATGGGCGTGGGATAATGCAAGGGCTTTGGGGAAAAATTACTTCAACCAATGAACTTGCTCCTCCTAAGCATGCAAGCTCTTCCCCAGAAATTCACAAATAAAACTCCCAGTAAAGGCCAGAACTAGAGAATTGTCAAGTACCGACTTAGCACTTAGTAAGAATCTAACAAATTCCCAGTAATCCTTACATCAGAATACATCTTCATACAGTATTGTTGTTGAAGTGTATAGTGATCTACTGGTTCTGCTCATTTCACTCAGCATCAGTTCATGCAAGTCTCTCCAAGCCTTCCTGATTTTATCCTGCTGGTCATTTCTTACAGAGCAATAATATTCCAATATACATCTGCTCTATGTAAACTTCTTTAAATTGCCCTGATAATGATAAAGTTCTTGTGAATTACATGCATCACTTTCCTATATATGAATGCAACTTTAACTTTATTAATGCAATTATTAGTTTAACTTTATTGAAATGATTACTCTTTTATGTTTACTTTTTTAATGCATCTTTTTAATTTTGCTGACAAATTTTCTATTAAGTGTTGGTATTTTCATCAACTTCTTGAAATTGTTCTATTTTGCCCAATGTCTATTCCTGTTTCTGCTCCCCGCCGCCTTGATGCCTGAAGAATTATATTCAGTTTTGCTTGGTAGGTTATTCTTGGTCCAGATCTTAGTTCCTTTGCCTTACAGAATATCATATTCCAAGAATTATGCTTCTTGTGTGATCCAGACTGAACCTCCACACTATTTTGATTGTTTCTTTTTGGCTGCTTAAAGTATTTTCTCTTTGGCATGGGAGTTCTGGAATTTAGCTATAGTATTAACTGGACATTTTCATTTTGAGTTCTCTTTCTTGAGGTGACTGGTAGAGTCTTTCAACTTCTATTTTATACTCTGAATCTAAGATATTGAGGCAAGTTTCCCTGATAAAATTTTTGATGTATGATATCTAATCTCTTTCTTTGATTATGTCTTTCAGATTCAATAGTTCTTAAATTATCTTTATTTGTCCTATTTCTAGGTCATTTGTTTTTCTGATGAAAAGTTTCATATTTTCTTCTATTTCTCATTCTTTTTACTTTGTTTTATTGTTTCTTGAAATCTCATGGAGCCATTAAATTCCACTTGCCCAATTCTGATTTTAAGAATATTTTTCTTCAGTGAATTTTTGTACCTCTCTTTTCACTTGATCAATTATGTTTTTTAAGGAGTTATTTTCTTCAGTAAATTTTTTGTGCCTCTTTTACCATTAGGTCAATTCTGTTTTTTAAAAAGATGTATTTTTTGGACCTCTTTAACAAGAGGGTAATTTTTTTGTAATTTTCTTACATCATGCTAATTTATTTTCCTAAAATTTCCTCTGCTACTCTTATATCTCTTTAACTCTTTCAGGAATTCTTCCTGAACTGGGATCTAATTAGTATTTGTTTTTGAGATTTTGTGGCTATATTTACATTATTGTTTTCTGAGTTTAAGTCTTCCTTGCAAACTTTGTCTTTTATAATTTAATTCTTTTGTTGTTATTGTTGTTTGCTCATATTTCAAACCTATTTCTAGACTTCAAAATTTATGGTAAAGTTGAGCTCTGTTCACCTGGGTTTGGAGAACATTGGTCCAAAATTCAGTCTTTTTTGTGCTATTTCAGAGCTAGTTCTGGTAGTATGTGAATTTTTACACTGGCCAGATGATGTGATCTGGAAAGAGGCACTGTTACGGTTCTCCTCATCTGTAATCTGGTCTTTACTCAAGAAGAGCCCTACTCTATGAATCATAAGCACCAGTGCTTGCTTCTCTTTGTCTTGGAACTGCACCCAGGGCACCTGTTCCCCTTTGAGTATTTCACAGCTCTCTGCCATGGAATTGAGATGCAGAACTGTGCATGAGTTGCCAGTCAGCACCAACTCCATCCAGTTTCAGAAAAGAGACTCTTGTAATCTCTTTCTGATCACTTATCTGACCCTCTCATCATTCTGCTGTTTTTGCAGTCACTGATTCTGCCACCATGTGTCCCAAATTTTCCTGCTGATCCTCTAATTTTTCTGAGACTGAAAAAGTGTGGATTGAGATTTTTTTGCTGCTTCTGCCAGTCCAAAATTTGATTTGAGGCATTACTCTAAAGTTGCTTGGAGGAGAATGTTAAGAGAGTTCAGCTCCAATACATCATTTTAATTTCTCTTTGGCTGTTTCCTTTATCCATATCCCATCTCTATGAATTTTCATAGTAGTACCTACTATCTGGAATACACTTTCTCCTCATCTTAACTTTGTAAAAACATTAGTGCCATCAAAATTTAATTCATGTTAAATTTTATTAGAAAGTCTATCTAGAATCTCTAAATTTTGTCAACTTTCCTTTCTATCTAGAATCTCTAAATTTTGTCAACTTTCCTTTAGAAATAATTTTTATCTATTTTGAACATATATTTAATTTTCTTTTATAGTTATGGTTTTCTCTTGCCATTCCCAAATAAAATGTTACCTTCTTATTCTTATGGGTAGGAACCTTTTTTTTTTCCTTTTTTTATCCCTACTACTTATTATACTGCAGGCTCTTAATACATTTTTATTTTTTTAGTTGCTGATTGGAAGATGTTCACTACCCACTCGTTTGTTTAATAATGACTCTTAAGAGCAAAACAGTGTAATTATTTTTCTCATTTTATTTACAGTGATGGAGAAAAACAAATTGACTATGGCCAATGCTTTATTTATGTTAGCATTCAAAAACTGACAGTCATTTTTTATAAGATTTCACAGACAATTAATCTATAATATGGATGAGACATTTTAGATATTTAAAGGAAATTAAAATGGTTGTCATTAACGTTTGAAAATTGGTTAAAATGAATGTAAAGTCATTTTTTCATAGCATTTTCAATAAACACATAACATTATGACAGGTTCCTTTTAGTCATTTCTTCAATGAGTCAACTCAAATCAGTCATATTTCATCTAGTTATAATTATGAATTTTGGAAATTGTTTAAATATTAACTAAGTATAGCAACTCTATAAATCTCTTGTAAATAGAAGATCTTAACAAATGTACATAAAGCAAAGTGAAATGTAATGTGTTCATAATAATAGCAATGTTCTGGAATGATCAGCTGTGAATATGTTTGCTGTTCTCAAAAATATCAGTGATATAATATTTCTTTGAAGGACTTAAGATGCAAAATGTTATCTATATCCAGAGTAAGAACTAATTGTGTCTGAATATGGACTGAAACATATTTTATTTTGCTTTCTTTTATTTAATGGAAGTTTTGTTGATGGTGCTGGTATTGTTTTGCAGGATTGAGGGAAGATCTATGTTTTCTTTTGCAACATGACCTTTATAGAAATGTTTTGCACAACTTCACAAGGGTCTTCTCAGTGGGAGAGTGTGGGGAGGAGGGTGGAGCATCTGGCACTCAATATTGAAAATAAATTGTTTTACATGTAACTGGTGAAAATAAAATTTGTAATCAAAAATTTAAAAAAATAAAATAAAGAAATAAGCTATTGAAAGATAAGTGACTTGACCAGGGACACATACTTAGTAACATCTGAGACAAGATTTAAACTCCTATTTACTTAATTCCAAGTCCAGGATTCTATCTATTAAGTCACCTCTAGATGACTCCATTTCTTTCATTAATACTCCTTAGAAGCAGCCAGGAGGAATAGTGGATAGAGAGCTGAATCAGAAATCAGAAAGATCTGAATTCACATTTGACCTTAGTTACATTCAAACTGTGTAATCCTGTACAGTCACTCAATTTATGTCTGCCTTACTTTCTTCACTTGTAAAATGGGAATTATAATGGTACCTACATCTCAAGGTTGTAAAGATAAAATGAGATAATTTGTATAAAAGGCTTAGTACAGATCTTGGCACATAGAAAGCACTTTAAAAATCCTTCCTTCCTTCTTTCCTCCTTCCTTCACTCCCTCCTTTCCTCCTTTCTTCACTCCCTCCTTTCCTCCCTTCCTCCTTTCTCTCCTCTTTCCCTTCCTCCCTCCCTCCTCTCTCCCTTCCTTCCTTCCTTCCTTTCTTCCTTCTTTCCTCCCTCCCTCCTTCCCTCCCTCTCTTCCTCCCTCCCTCTTTCCCTCCTTCCTTTCTTCATTCTTTCCCTCCTTCCTTCCTTCATTCTTTCCCTCCTTCCCTCCCTCCCTCCTTCCTTCCTTCCTTCCTTCCTTCCTTCCTTCCTTCCTTCCTTCCTTCCTTCCTTCCTTCCTTTCTTCCTTCCTTCCTTCCTTCCTTCCTTCCTTCCTTCCTTCCTTCCTTCCTTCCTTCCTTCCTTCCTTCCTTCCTTCCTTCCTTCCTTCCTTCCACTGTAATCAGTCAACCAACACTAAGTCCCTTGTGTGTGCTGATAATGCAGCTAGACATTAGGGACATAGAAACAAATTTGAAAAAATCCAGGACTTAAAGGATCTTATATTCTATTTTAATATGTACATAGGTAGATAGATATACATAGTACCATACACTTCATGCATTGTTATGTTATGCTACACTATGTTCTACTGTTACATTGTGTTATTCTAATACATATACTCAATCCTCAAATTTCATAAGGTAATGTTACTGAAAATCAAAAGCCTGAAGCTGATACATTCAATCTATGGCATATAGGGATTTAGATTTATGAATACATACATACACACATGTATATTTAGAATTTGAATTCAAAGTCCCACTGCTGCTTACTATTTTTGTGACTATAAGCAAGTTACTAAATCTCGCTGGGCCACAATTAGCTCATCTAAAAATGAGAATGATGGGATTCAAAATAAGATATTTCTAGTTCTAAATACTATGATGCTCTATTCAAATATATCTATATATCTATATATATATATATATATGTACTCATGTACATAAAACTACAATATATTCATTTCTGTCTGTCAAAATATGACAACTTTAAAATTCATTGTTATGTCAAACGTAGCAGTTGACTTGCCCTTGACCATTAGCATGTCCAACAATGCTTTGTATCTTTGATCACATCATTCCTTATCTCTGAAATAATCTCCTCTTCAAATCAAGGTAACAAGCATTTATTAATTACTTGCTGTATACTTTTTATTTTAATAGCTTTTTATTTTTCCAAATACATGCAAAGATAGTTTTGAACATTCACCTTTGCAAAACCTTGTATTCCAAATTTTTCCTTCCCTCTACTCCCAACCCCTACCACAGACAGCAAGCAATTCAATATAGGTTAAACTTGTGCAATTCTTTTAAATCTATTTCCATATTCATCATGTTGTTTAAGAAAAATCAGATGAAAAGGTGAAAATAAAACGAGCAAACAAATGAAGGTGAAAATGCTATGCTTTGATCCACACTCAGTCTCTATAATTCTCTCTTTGAGGATACAGGTCTCTTTCCATCCCAAGTCTATTGGAATTGCCTTCAATTACCTCATTGTTGAAAAAAGCCAAGTCCAGCACAGTTGATTATCACATAATCTTGCTGTTGCTATGTACAATGTTCTCTTAGTTCTAATCACTTCATTTAGACTTGTTAGCCTTTCCAGACTTTTCTGAAATCAACTTACTTATCATTTCTTATAGAACAATAATATCTATTGCATTCATGTTCCATGACTTATTCAGGCATTATCCAACTGATAAACATCCACTCAATTTCCTTATACTCAATATACTGTATAATTAATAGTGCAGCAGGCATTATGCCAAATGTGGGAGGTGCATATACAAGTAAAAAAATAAGACAATCTTTGCCATTAAAGAGTTTACAGTTATAATGGAGAAGACAATACATCAAAGGGAATTGAAGAGCTGGTAGGAGCTCAAATAGAACTATCCAAGTAAAGGCATGGTTAAGGATGGCTGGCCTGGACATTTATTTCCACTTGTTGACATTCCATCTATCCCTAAAAGACCAGTTTAATACTCATCTCCTCCCAAAAACTATTTCATTCTCTCAGCCTTTAATCATTGCTCCCTAATCTGATCTCACAGCATTTTATAATCTACTTATATATTTATATTCTAATTTGTTCTACATTTATTTTTGTTTGTCTTCATCTGTCCCCTGGATTATAAATCTTGAAAGTTTAATTGTGTTTTATAAATAACCTGACAAATAAAAAGAGCATTTTTAAACATTAAAGCTGATAGAGAAATATTGTCTACTTTTAGAACCCCTTCCATCTCACTCCAATGTGTAGCAAAATATAATATATAGAGAGCCACATTTAATAACTGTTGACCGAATAAATAATGAACTACCCCCCTCCTTCAGAAACTTATGGTTTACTGCTATGTATGATAGAAAGAAAATCATTTATCTTCAACAAAGAAAATATCTAATTCAGTTCCAATTGATCAATGATGGACAGAATCAGCTATACCCAGAGAAGGAACATTGGGAATGAGTGTAAACTGTTTGCATTTTTGTTTTTAGTCCCAGGTTATCTTTACCTTCTGAATCCAATTCTTCCTGTGCAACAAGAAATTCAGTTTTGAACACATATATTGTATCTAGGATATGCTATAACATATTTAACATGTATGAGACTGCCTGCCATCTAGGGGAGGGGGTGGAGGGAAGGAGGGGAAAATTCAGAAGAGAAGTGAGTGCAAGGGATAATATTGTAAAAAATTACCCATGTATATGTACTGTAAAAAAATATAATGATAAAATTAATTTAAAATAAATAAATTATTAACAAGAAGAAAATCATTTTCAGGGGTGTTTTTTTGATTCTGTGGAAGCTGAAGTTATTATTTTCTATCATTCTATTTGTTTATATGCAGCATAAAAAAGTTTTGAAAACATGATACTCAACATCATTATTAATCCCTGTATGGCAGGAATAATATTTGCTTCATTGAGGCTGGATTAATTTTTTCCTTAAAGGTATAAGAAAATCATATTTGAAACTTGATTGGTCTGATGGACAGACTCAAACAATTAACATAGTTGCCTTGGTTGGTTGGGGAATAAAAGGTATAAACAATTGAGAAGTTGGTACTTTTGAAACTTTTCAAATTTCTACTACTGATCAAGCTTTGACAGAAGCAGAGCCAAATAGAGGTAGAGAGAAGATGTGATTCTTAGATTAATGCTATCTTCTTTTTCTTAAATAAACTTCTTTCTTAATGGACATCATATTGTTGAGGTGTGGGAATAAGGGGGTGAGATTCCCTCTGCTCAGGGATGCAGGTCCAAATGTGAAATAATTCCCCAACCCCAAATCTGTTGCAAAAGGAAGTTTTATTCATTACGAAGGAATTCTCTTGGTGGGCAAATTTCTAATGAGATTTGCAAAGAGTGTGTGTGTAAACAAAGCCCTGTTTTATGAGCAAAATTTGTCCTGGGGGCTGGAGGGCAGTTTGAACTGATTATCAGATCAAGAGCTCCAATTGAATGAAATAATTTTGAAGGCTTTTTTCTAGAGTCTAGAATTTCCTGAAGGGGATTTGGCCCACCCCCAGAAGATCAGCAGAGGGGGATTTGACTAAGATCTCCAATTGAATGAAAATGCTTAACTTGGGAAGGGCTTGTCTGGGAAAGTATGCTTTTTCCCAGACTTTTCAGAGTCTGAGACCCCAAATCTAGTTTCAGGGTTCACTCGCAACAACGTGGTCCAAAAATCTTTTCACTGAGTGCAAGTTCCAAACCTGAAACACTAAACTGGCCTTGAATTAGGCCTATTCAGAAACAACTAGCAATTTAGGAATCATTAAGTTACTGAAAGGCACTTCATGAAAAATAGTATTTTGATCCCATCAAGACAGATAAAAACAATTGGACTAGCTTATTCCTTCCCCACCCTCATGCCAAGTCACCATACCTGCTAGATAATTAGTTAGTTAATGTTTAGAATGGATTTCCATTAATGTCCTAAGAGAGATGGGGGTAGGAAAATAGGGCTTTTCTACAGGCAACTAATGATCATGTATACACAGTGATTACCTTTAAGCACTTTGTCACCAAGTGTTTAATCCCCAATCTTACAAAATGCCCACCCTTTATCCTAAAATTTAGTTGTAGCTTGTTTTCTTTTTTTTTTTTTTTTCACTCTGAAGACCCCTTTAGTTACTATATATATGTGAATGTTTTAAAAGAAAAAAAAATCAATGCTTTAGACCAGGAAAGAGGTACTACATACAAGTATTACATTTGTCATCAATTGCCACATTGCCATCAATTCTCTTTATAAAGAACAACATACAGAGATTTGTATATGACTTACATTTGTACTATTATAAGGCATAGCTAGTTCCAGCCATTTGACAATCATGAGGCAAGCTTGAATCTTGGGAATTAGAGCACGATAGTGAGATAGAGATTGTTTTGATATAATTAAGGCTTGAAAAATGGTGAAGTTATTGAAGGAATTGAAACACTATTTCTTGGAGATTTTCTGGAAGAGAGTGGTCAGGTCTGTCATTTTCATTAGTATAGGGAATATCAGATATTGAAACTCCCTCTACCAATGAAGATCAACAAACTAAATGCTTACAAAATTCCAAAAGACCACTTGGACACAAAGTGATCTGCCCATAGCCAAACAACTAGTGTGTGTCAGAGGCAGGAATTAAAATGAGATTCTATGACCTCCTCTATCTAAGTGACTAATTCTACTGATTTGCCATTTTTTCTACTAATATCCAAATGATTTAGACAAAGGAATATTAAGATGTCACTCTCCAAATCCTCGGTCTGTAATGTAAAAGTAAATGATGTTCCAAGAAAGATGCCATAAATTACTCAGGGGAATCAATGGATTATGGACTGTTTTTCTTATTTAAAGCAATACTAACAACTTCAAGTGTAGGAAATATTCATTCCTTCAAGCCAAATCTTCATAAAGCAACAAAAGTAAGAACAAGCCTGCCTCCATTTAAGAGTCTCAAGCTTCCTTCATACTCCTAACAATGTTCATCATATTGTGATATTTATTATATTTATTAAAAGACATTTCATTTATCCATTTCCATTAACTTAATGTATTTCCATATTACAGAAATCACAATTTGGATCTAACTCAGTTGCTTACTGAAAGTAGCTTTGTGTTCTTAGTGTAGACCCTCAGGAGCAATTGTCCAGATCAGAAAGCTATTATGCTCTCCAGCATGTTTAATGGGGGTATGAGAGCAGAATATCAATGATGTTGCAAATCAGTGTGAAATTTGTTAAGGAAATCTAAATAGCAACTTTCCATACAGTAGGTGTCTCTGAATAGCATTTTCTATTTTTTGTAGTAAATGTTGCTGTCCCTTCTTGGTATTTATGTTAAATAAGCATTGAATTCTTTCTGATTCCATTTTGATTCATGTTATATAGGTAAAAGCAGGTCAAAATAAAACTGACACATGGTCATCTATAAAGAAAAACAGCAACAATGAAAGCTAGAAATGCTTTGCATCTTCTTATGCATCCCAATCTTGGGTAGTATTTTTCTTTGCTTATATTTTAATAGCTTTGTCCACTCCTGTTTTAAGCTACTTTCGTTTAAGACTTCATTACTTTTCTTGGGAGACTATTTCACAGTCTATTAGTCACAGTCGATTTCATCCCATTACTTGAAGTTATAAACACCCACAGCTCCTTGAAACTCCTGAAGCCACAACCCTTCCTCCTAGGTATTTATTGAATTTGTAGGATGACATAAGTACTTGAGGCACTTTGTCCTCTTTTGAGGTATGTTCTTATATTAAGAGGGCTTTATTTTTCATTTTGACAATTCTTTTTTTTTTAAGTTCATAACTATCATAGAGTGGTTTACGTTCCCCAAGGAAATAGAAATGCTATGTTAAAACCAGAAGACATAGACTCTTCTTACCTAAACCAAACCAAGCTGTGGGCTAAAGTTCTCCACAACACAGGGATGGTTTGTGTACATTTGTCTCTTTTTTCTTTTTTTAACATAATGGTGTTTATTTTTTCCAATTACATATAAAGGGAGTTTTCAACATTCATTTTTCTGTGATTCAGAGTTCCACATTTTTCTTCTCTCCCTTTCCTTTCCCTCCATAAGACAGCAAGCATTCTGATCTAGTATGTACATGTTAAAACGTATTTCTTTATTAGTCATATTGCAAAAAAAGAATCAGAACAAAAGGGAGAAAGAAACATAAGAAAAAGTGAAAAAAGTGAATATAGTATGTTTTAAACTCTATTCAGTTTCTTTCTCTAGATGTATATGGCATTTTCCATCATGAATCCCTAAGAACTGTCTTAAATCACTGGATTACTGAGAAGAGCTAAGTCAATCATAGTTGACCTTATATAATTCCACTATTATGGTTTCTGATGAGGAGTAAACTGAGGTTCTAAACCGAGATAGGTCAGTTCCTTTCGTGATGTCTAATTGTCTCTCTCCATCCCAAAGTTCCAACAGGCCAGTCCTTTAGCAAATGAATTTCGCTACTCAATGCTATGTGGAAACAAAGTCTTTATTGATTAGAATGGAAACACCAAAGGTTAGGTGGGCAAAATGGTTGAAAGGTACAAAGCCAATTTTGCAAAGAATAGATTTTTTGAGGACTCTGTTTTATACATGAGCACAGTCATTCAGATGCAGTGATGTAAGTAAGGAGATTCGGGAGAATTTTGTAAATAAAACAGGAATTCTCTGTTGTTATCTCCTTCTGCCTCTCAGAAAAAGGAATTTCCTGCTGGTAGTTGGCCTATCTGTTTTGATCTTAAACTATCTCCTTTCCAGATCTCATCAGTTTCCAGCATTTTTCTGGTTTTGCTCAACTCACTAAGCTTCAGTTCATGTTAAGTCTTTCCAGATCTTTCTGAAATCTGCCTGTTCATCATTTCTTATTGAACAATAGTGCTGCATCACATTCATATATCACAATTTGTTCAACCATTTCCCAGTTGATGAACATTCTCTCCATTTCAAATTCTTTTCCACCACAAAAAGAGTCTCTATAATATTTTTGTACATTTGAGTCCTTTACCCTTTTTTATTATTTCTTTGGAATAGTAGTGGTATTATTGGATCAAAGGGTATGCACAGTTTGATTATCTTTTGGGCAGAGTTCCAAATTGTTTTCCAGAACAGTTGGATCAATTCATAGCTCCACAAACAATACATATATGTTCCCATATTCCCATATCTTCTCCAACATTTATCATTTTCCTTTTCTATCACATTAGTCAGTGTAATAGGTGTGAGATAGTACCTCAGTTGTTTTAATTTACATGTCTCTAGAACATATTTTTCATATGATCATAAATAGGTTTACTTTGATATGAAAACTGTTCATATCCTTTGATCATTTTTCAATTAAGGGATTCCTTGTATTTTTACAAATTTGATTCAGTTTTCTATATCTTTGAGAAATGAGGCCTTAATCAGAAATACATACTTTAAAAATAGTTTCCCATCTTTCTGGTTTTCTTCTGATCTTAGTTTCATTGGCTTTGTGCAAAATCTTTTAAAATTTAATTTAATCAAAATTACTAATTTTTCATTTCATAATATTCTCTATCACCCATTTGGTCATAAATTCTTCCTTTCTCCATAGATTGAAGACATAAAGTATTCCCTGAGGCTATAAATAGGTTGATTCATGACCCTTTGATACATGTAATTTTTATTGCATCATAATCTGAAGAAAATGCATTTAATATTTATGCCTTCCTGCATTTTATTATGAGTGTTTTATGCCCTAATATATGTTCAAATGTTGTGTAGGAATCATGCTTCACTGAGAAAAAAATATATGTTCTTTCCTATCACCATTTAATTTTGTCAGAAGACCTATCATATCTAACTTTTCTAGAATTCTATTCCCCTCCTTAACTTTTTTGTTTTGTTTTGTTTTCGTTGTTGGTGGTTCTTTTTTTGGTTAGATTTATCTAGTTCTGAGAGGAGGATGTTCAGTTCTCCTTCTACTATAATTTTGTTTTCTATTTCTTCTGGAAACTCACTGAATTTCTCTCTGGATGATATCCCACTTTGTGCATATAGTTAAATATTCCTATTACTTCATTGTCTATGATATTTTTTACCAAGATGTAGTTTCCTTCTTTATCTCTTTTAATTAGATTTTTTTTTTTAACTTTTGCTTTGAGATTAGGATTTCTACTTCTATTTTTTTTTTTATTTCAGCTGAAGCATAATATATTCTGCTCCAGCCTTTTACCTCTGTTCTGTATGTATCTGCTTCAGATGTGTTTCTTGTAAACAATAGTCTGTTTTTTAATCTACTCCAAAGAGAATTCATCCCATTCATATTCCCAGTTATGATTACTGTGTAATTCCTTCATCCTATTTTTCTCCATTTATAGTTTTGTCTTTCCTTTCACTGTGTCCCTCCTCACCAGTGTTTTGCTTCTGATTCACATCTCCCTCAATCTGCCCTCCCTTCTGCCAGCCTTCCCCCTTTTCTATTCCCTTTCCCCCCCCTACTACTTCCCTATATAAGATTAATTCCATACCCAACTCAATGAATAATGGTGGGGGTGATAGTCCCTTTAAGATTCCTTTCCTGATTTCCAACTTCCTTTGGGACTGATCTTTGATTACAAGATCTGGTCAAAACCATCCTATTATATTCCTAGGAGAATGATCCATATCTGAGCCAGTTTTGGGCTTGTACCCAGCCCCCACCGGATCTGAGCTGGCTTGGATTTTCTCAACCCCCAACTATCTGCTCAGATTTCCCCAAAACAGTTTTTTCCTTATCTGAAAAGCATGCCAAGAATTTGGCACTGTCCTAGGCACCTTGAAGCAAATAAAAAAGCCAAGGTGGAATCATCCCTTGTCATAGAGTTGAAATATGCCAGCATCACACTCTCCCTCCTGCCACTCTTGGTGTATTTCTAATGCCTTTTACTAACCAGACTTTAACCTTGCTTCCAAACCCTGCAATAAACCTTTTTTTATGAATCTAGGTTTTTGGGCCTGTAAATTCATTTACAGGGGACTCTTGCTGCCATTAGGCATCATTTAATTTTGTATCCTTGCTCCGAATCCAAAGGGGATGCAGGGGAGCTCCATTTGACTACCCCAATCCTGCCACTGGACCTTAATTAATCCTAATTTTAATGAGGTATAAACCTCATCATTAGGCATTTACCTCATTGTATATGTTATTCCCTCTTTGAGCCATAATCCAACATAATCTATAGATTCAAACAATACTCACTCACTCCCTTCTTTCTCACTATTATAAAAGGTCTTTCACACCCTCTTCAGCTAACATAGTTTACACTCTTTTGCCTCCTCCTTTTCTTTCCTTCCAGTACAACCCTTTTCTACTCCTAAATTTTATTAATATTATTACATCAAAATCAACTTATACCTGTAACCTCTGCATATGTATACGACTTTTAATTGCCCTAATAAAAATACAGTTCTCAAAAGTTACAAGTACTATCTTTCTTTGTAGGGATAGAAACAGTTTAATCTTATTGAATAACATATTTGTTTTTCTTCTCTTCTGTTTACCTTTTTATGCTTCTCTTGAGTCTTCTATTTGAAGATCAAATTTTCTGTTCAATTCTGGTTTTTTGTTGTCTGTTTTTTTTTTTGTTTTGTTTTGTTTTGTTTTTTAATCAGGAAAGTTTGAAAGACACCTCTTTCATAGAATGTCCATTTTTCCCCTTTTTATGTTCCATTTTGTTGAGTAATTTATTCATGGTTGTAATCTAAGTTCTTTTGCATTTCAGAATATCATATTCCATTCTTTGTGATCCTTTAAAATAGAAGCTGCTATGTCCTTTGTAATCATGACTATGGTTCCTCAGTATTTGAATTGTCTGTTTCTTGCTAACTGCAGTATTTTCTCTTTAAGCCCATTGTTCTGGAACCCAGGGGCTTCTGAAGTATGCCAGGCGTCATTCAAAGATCAAATCCTATTTCCAATGAGATCTCTTCTTTCCTGAAAAGACTCTTTTTATAATAACTTTTTAATTTTTTAAAATATATGCAAAGATAGTTTTCAACATTAACCCTTGCAAAACCTTGTATTCTATATTTTTCTCCCTCCCCCCTTCCTTAGACAGCAAGTAATCCAATATAGGTTAAACATACGTGATTCTTCTAAACATATTTCCACATTTATCATGCTGCACAGGAAAAGTAAGATCAAAAAGGGAAAAAATGAGAGAGAAAAAATCAAGCAAACAAACAAATAATATGTTGTGATCCACATTCAGTCCCCATGGTCATCCTTCTGGATTCTAATGCTCTTTTCAGTATTGGTTTCATTTGCACTTATCTACTAATCCTGAAAACATTCATCTTCCTTCCTCACTGAGTTCAGTGAATGATTCACGGTCTTTTGATATTTTCTAGCTCGAATTGATGCACTAATTGATGAATTAATTTTTGTCTCTAGGCTCTTTCATTTATTTATTTTTAGTATATCTTTATTTACAAAACATATGCATGGGTAAGTTTTTCCAACATTGACCCTTGCAAAACCTTCTGTTCCAAATTTTCCACTCCTCCCCACTGCCTCCCCTAGATGGCAGGGAGTCCAATACATGTTAAATGTTAAATCCAATGCCTGCATACACATTCATACAGTTATCTTAAAGGCTGCACAAGAAAAATCAGATCTAGAAAGAAAAAAAAATCTGAGAAGGAAAACAAAAATGCAAGCAAACAATAACAGAAAGAGTGAAAATGCTATGTTGTGGTCCACACTCAGCTCCCATGGTCCTCTCTCTGGGTTTAGATGTTTCTCTTTACTCTCATTACTGGAAATTGGAATTGGTTTGAATCAACTCATTGTTGAAGAGAGCCATGCCCTTTAGAATTGATCATTGTATAATCTTATTGTTGCCTTGTACAATGATCTCCTGGTTCTGCTCATTTCACTTAGCATCAGTTCATGTAAGTCTCTCCAGGCATCTATGAAATCATCCTATTGATCATTTCTTACAGAGCTATAATATTTCATAACATTTATATACCATAATTTATTCAGCCATTCTCCAATTGATGGACATCCACTCAGTTTCTAGTTCCTTGCCACTACAAAAAGGGCTGCCCCAAACATTTTTTTTGCACATGTAGGTCCCTTTCCCTCTTTTAAGATCTCTTTGGGATATAAACTGAGTAGTAACACTGCTGGGTCAAAGGGCATGGACAGTTTGATAACTTTTTGAGCATAATTTCCAGGCTCTTTACATGTAACTAAATACACTGGCATTGTTTACTTGAGGTGCAACAGCAAATTTCGAGAGAGATTTGGGATTTGAAATCTGTCTTTCTGGTATGTTATTGAAATCATTCCTATTTGTAGAGATATAGAATATATTTTTCTAATATTATTTCTGAGATTGGATGGGTCTGGAGTTTCTAAATTTTAGGTAAGTCAAAAAAGCTTTGCAATAGAATTTAGTATACTATCCCTTAATTATGATGTTGGAACTCTATATTTAGGTTTCTGTTACACTATAGTGTTATAGCAAATATTGAATGTATAATCTGGCTTTGTAGAAGAAGTTAAATAAGTACCTTTCATAAGAAGCATTTGAAAATAAAGTATAGGAATGTAAGGAAAATCTGCTGAATAAATTCCTATTCAAAAGTAGAACTGTATCACAGTCTTCCATTTATTTAGTGTCAAAATGAGGTAACATTTCTATACTGAGCTTGAATAAAAGCAAATGGTTTACTTTTCTCTTTTTGTTTGAAGTATTTATTTAATGAATATTTTATCATTTGAAATCTATATTTGACAGAAGAAAAAAAATCTATTATTTTAGAGGAGTACCATAGAAAAGTTGATTTTTCTAATTAAGTCATTGTATCTTGGAAATTATTAGAAGGGGTTGTACTACATTGAGATATATCCTTATTTTAGCCTATCTTATTAGCTGAAAACTTATGAGACTTGCTAATAGAAAGCTATCCTTAAATCCTAATTGTGGTATTCATTCTGCTCTCTTTGTGGTAGCAAAAATTGGAAATCAAGGGGATGCCCATCAATTGGTAATGACTAACCAAGTTGTGGTATATGATTATGATAGAATATTATTGTTCTATAAAATAAAAAGCAGAATGATTTCAGAAGAACCTAGGAAGACTTATACAGACTCACATAAAGTGAACTGAACCAGGAGAACATTCTACAAAGTGAAAACAATATTGTAAGGATGATAAACTATGTAAAACTTGGCTATGGTAATCAATATAATGATTCAAGACAAATAAATATTGTATAAATCTATTTATTGCATTTTATTAAGGATTTTTCTTATTCCTCATAGGCTGATTCATTATCTTGTACATAATAGACTCAAACATTTCTTGAAATTTTTAATGGGAATTGTATCTATTAGGATTTTTTTCCATTTTCTCTGTCACCATGCCTCTCCACTATTAATGTTCAAAGGGGTCCATAATCTCATTGTTTTGGGAGTTCCTTTCAGTGATGTAAGTTGCAACCCATCCATTCCTGCCCATCTTGTATGATTGTTATTCATATCTCTTCTCACTAGGCTGCAATCTGGATTGCCTCATATTCCAGAAAATGAAATTCTGGAAGATCACTTCAGTGCTGAGATTCTCAAAGAAACCTCAGGCCTTTCCCTTTTATAGAGGAAATGTATTGCCTTTCCCCCTGACCAGATAGTTCCCCCAGGTCATCAATCTCTTCATTTTTCACAAAGTTACCTCCATCCTACCTTTGTTCCAGGTATCTTTATTCCTCCTGCTGCAATTTTGATTTATTTTATGTGTTGTCTTCCCAACTTAGAATGTAAGCTCCTCAATGGCAATGACTGAGTTTCCTTTTGCTTGCATTTTATTGCTACCACTTACTAAAGTGACATTTCTAATTTAAGAAGCTTGAGATTAAAGTATTTTATAATTTCCCAAAAGAAAACCAACCCACCACTTTCCTTTTCCTTTTCAAATCTGGACCTACTTTGTTGTCCTTCTGTATTATCTGCCCCAGATAGTAAATGTTCTATAGAGTACACATTTAGATTTATCTTGAATATGGACAATAGATATCACTTTTTGTAGGTCCTTGCTGGTTACATAGGGATTAAAAGAATTAAAATTCTCTTCCTAAACTTAAAGTTGTTTTGCCCCAAATTTGGTGTTTTATCTACATTTTGACTATAATTAACATATTGGGAAAACTAAGAAAAATGTAAAGAAATTATGTAAATAAATAGATCCTTTAAGTGTATAGACAAGGATATTATATAAATAAATACATCCTTTAAGTTTGGAAACATGTCTTCCTAGGTTCTTCTGAAATCATCCTGCTTTTCATTTTATAGCAAAATAGTATTTCAGCACAATCATATATCGCAACTTAGGCATTCCCCAATTGATGGGCATCAATTTGATTTCCAATTTTTGCTACCACAAAAAGATCAGAAGGAATACTACAAATAGGATTTAAGAATAGTTTCCCATTAGCAAGTCACAATAAGTTTTCAGCTAATAAGACAGTCAAAAAGAAGACTACATCTCAATATAGTATAAATCCTTTCTAATGCTCCTCAAGATACAATGACTTAAGGATTACACTTAGAAAACCAACTTTTCTATGACAGTCCTCTTGAAATAATGGATTTTTTTTCTGTCAAATATAGACTTCAATTCAGTTTTCCTTTAAATGCTTAATGTATATCCCAAAGATATCAAACACAAGACAGAAGGACATACTTAAGGATTTTTTGTTTTGGTTTTAGCTTTTTATTTTCAAAATATATGCATAGATAGTTTTCAGCATTCCCTCTTCCTTCAAAACCTTGTGCTCCAAATTTTTCCCTCCCTTCCCCTACTCCCTACCCTACACAGTAAACAATCTAATATATGTTAAAGGTGCAATTCTTCTATACATATTTCTACAATTATCCTGCTGCACAAGAAAACCCAAATCAAAAAGAAAAGAGAGAAAGAAAACAAAAATCAAGCAAATGACAAAAAGGTAAAAATACTATGTTGGGATCCACCTTCAGTCCCTACAGTTCTCTCTCTGTATGCAGATGGCTCTCTCCATCAGAAGACTATTGGAATTGATCCGAATCACCTCATTGTTGAAAAGAGCCATGTCCATCAGAATTGATAATCACATAATCTTATTGTTGCTATGTACTGTGTTTTCTTAGTTCTATTCAGTTCACTTAGCATTAGTTCATGTAAATCCCTCCAGGCCTTTCTGGAATCATCCTGCTCATCATTTCATATAGAACAATAATATCCATTACATTTATATATCATAACTTATTCATCCATTCTCCAACTGAAGGGAGTCCTCTCAGTTTACAGTTCCTTGCCACTACAAAAAGGGCTGCCACCAACATCTTTGCACATGTTGATCCTTTTCCTTTTTTATGGTCTTTTTGGGATCCAGAGAAGGCACATATTTGTACAAAAACATTTATAGAAGGTATTTTTATGGTGGCAAAATATTGGAAATCAAGCAGATTACTATTAATTGGGAAATGGCTAGACAATTTTTTATTTGTCATTGTAATAGAGTACTATTATACTATAGAAAGTGACAAGCAGGATGGTTTCAGAAAAAACTGGGAGGACCCATACGAACTCATGCTGAGTAAAATGAGCAGAACTAGTGGAATATTGTGCACAATAACAGCAATATTGTAAGGATGATCAGCTGTGAAAGACTGCTATTCTGATCAAAATAATGATTCAAAATAATTCCAAAGGATCCATGATGCAAAATGTTATATGCTTCCAGAAAAAGAACTACTGAATTCTGAATACAGATGGAAGTTTCCATTTTTAAAACTTCATTTTTCTTTTTTTATTTTGTTTGCGTTTTCTTTTACAAAATAACTAATGTGGAAATATGATATGCATGACTTTATGTGTATTATTGATGTAAAATAGCTTGTCTTTTCAAGGAAGGAAAAGGGAAGAAAGAAAGGGAAAGAATTTAGAATTCAGAATTTTTAAAGTGGCTATTTATAAATGTTTAAAAATACTTGAGAAATGTTTAATAAAAAGAATATGTATATATGTATATATATGTATATATATATATACATATATACTAAAAATCAATGACTAATGGTGGGAGATAAATAACAAAATAAAGAAAAACAAATAGGTATTCAGAGGAAAACAAACACTTAAAAATGCAGCTGTTTCTCATTAAAATGAACTATTTTTGCACAACTATTCTTTATATTCCTCTCAAATGTTCCTAGAGTGCACTCATCCTAAATATGTAGATAAAATATATAACATTCTCAAAACCAAAAATGTGCTTTCTCTTTCAATTTTACTTGTGAATTACAGCAATCACATCAAAAGTCATCTATTTTTAATTTCAAAACTATCATTGGAAACCTGTTAGCTGTAGTTTGCATAGCACATGATGTTTTAACATTTGTTTCTTTCAAACAATCCCTATTGTTGCTCTTAAAGATTCTAGACATTTATATAAATACAACCCTAAGCATGAGAGAATAATAGATACAACAGAAAATAAAAATGCTTTATCCAGCCAAATCTTACTATTTCTAGAGGATCTATCACAAGTCTCAATAAACTCTCTTCTATGTCATGCATTAAATAATCTGGAGCATTGTTAACCATTGAACTGATCCCATCCTTCAAAAGACCCAGGCACTGGGAAAACCTATATTAACTATGGCAGTTGTTCTTTGCTGTCAACATGAGAGGAAGCTGTTTAGAATTTTCCCCCGATAACATTGCATTTATGATATAGGATCACTTCTGTTGATAATCTGAGAGTTTACAGCCATGTGAGTGAGTATTGATTGACATGGTGTGATGTGGCACATATCTCTAAATATAATATTCTACAAACTAAAAAAAAGTTGATATACCTAAGTATAAATCATGATTTTTTTCAAGCTTCTTAGAATACTGTATAACATTATAGCACAAAACAAATATAGCCCTTTGGACTACATCAAAATTAACTTGGCACCAAAAGATTTTAAGTACTATTAATTCCTACTAGTATTTTGAACCAATTCAGTTTAAGTTATTTTGAGACATTAAGAGTCATATTCAATCAACCTCAATCAGAAGCAAACAGTTAAAAGAAGATTAAACGATGTCCAATTTTCACTAATAAATTGTTGGTGAAACTGTGAACTGATTCTGGAGAGCAATTTGGAACTATGCTCAAAAAATTGTCAAACTGTGCATACTCTTTGAACCAGCGGTGTTTCTACTGGGCCTACATACCAAAGAGACCTTAAAGGATGGAAAGGACCCACATATGCAAAAATGTTTGTGGTAGCCCTCTTTGTAGTGACAAGAAACTGGAAACTAGGTGGATGCCCATCAGTTGGAGAACGGATGAATAAATTGTGGTATATGCTATGGAATATTATTGTTCTGTAAGAAATGATCAGAAGGATGATTTCAGAGAGGTCTGGAGAGACTTACATGAACTGATGCTGAGTGAAATGAGCAGAACCAGGGGATCACTATATATGGCAACTGTGAAATTATACTATGATCAATTCTGTTGGACGTGATTCATTTCAACAATGATTCAGATCAGTTCCAATGATTTTGTGATGAAGAGAGCCTTCTATAGCCAGAGAGAGGACTGTGGGAACTCAGTGTGGATCACAACATAACATTCTCACTCTTTTTGTTGTGCTTATATTTTATTTTCTTTCTCTTTTTTTCTGGTTTGATTTGATTTTTCTTATGTAACAAAAGAATTGTATGAATATGTTTGTATATATTGGACTAATATATATTTTTACCATGCTTAACATATATTGGATTACTTGCCATCTAGGGGAGGGGTTAAGGGAAAGGGGGGAAATTGGAACACAATGCTTTGCAAAGGTTAATGTTGAATAATTATATATATATATATATATTAATAAAAAGCTTTAATAAAGAAAAAAATGTTCAATTCCTAGTATAGAAACACATAAGATTTATCTATAAAAAACTTAAACCAAAACCATATTTATGAAAAAGAAAATACGTTCTGAAATACATCACTTTAGAAAGCAGAACTTGCCTTGATTTGAAACTCTGATAGTTAATGTGTAGAAACCAAATGACAGCAAAAAAGTATTTTTCTTTAACCCCTTTTTCTTAGGCCACTCAAAAGTAATTTCTCTTATATTTCAGAAAGAAGTACTTCAAACAAAAGTATATGAAGAACATGAAAACAGTTTTTTTGAATTAGAAGTGGAATGTGCCTACGCATGAAGACTGGTCGATACTTATTGCAGCAACTGGTTTTCTTTTAAGATCTATATTGGCTATCATTCTCTGAGGCTACACACAAGGCTTTGATGAACTGCATACTAAACAAGCTGCTTGTAATTGTTTGGAGGTTCTGTCAAATGTCACTATGCTCACGAAATCATGCATCACTGATGTTATGATTTGCAGTAATAAAGTTATGCTATGGTTATTTCTTTTTAAAATACAGCAGCATATGGTGCCAGATGCCAAGGGCATACTAATTAATGAGAGAATTACCACACAAATATTAGATCAGCATAACATGTCTGGAATTCAGGCTTAAAGTAGTAACCCTGTAACCAGTTAAAATTATTTAGGTGAAAGCCATAGCAAATAATATATTTCATCCAAGATAAATGGGGGGTGTAATGAAATTTAGGGAAACTATATAGATTGTTATGCACAGATAGTACTTGGTACTTCTTTCAAGATGAGATGACACTTTGTTGTAAATTCAAGGAAAAAGACTACTGGTTGAGGAGACAACCTTTTCAGTCTTATTTTATATTGTTTTATTTTGCATACTTTATATCCTACTTGTCATTAATCCAAGTCTACATTAGATTTCCCTCTTCTAAGATTTTGCACAAACTATCTTTTATGTGTGAAATGCAAACTTCTCTCTTAAATTTTCCTGAAAGACCATTTTATTAACTGCATTCTGTGGAAAATCTTTTTTTTTTTAATCACCCTATTTATCAGCACTTTTCTTTTTTTAAAAAAATTATTTATTTAATATTTCCCCAGTTACATTCAAAACAATGCTTTTACATTTGTTTTTAAAATTTAGAGTTCTAGGTTCTCTCTCTTATCCCTACCTACAGTCAATAAAATACAGGTGAGGTTATGCAAAACATTTCCATAAAGGTCAAGTTGTGAAAGAAAAACACAGATCTTTTACCACAATAAAAATAAAACCCTTAAAATTAAGTTAGAGAGAGAGAGGGGGAGAGAGAGAGAGAGAGAGAGAGAGAGAGAGAGAGAGAGAGAGAGAGAGAGAGAGAGAGAGAGAGAGAGAGAGAGAAAGAAAGAGAGAGAGAGTATTTCTGTATTCTGATTTCAGACAGATCTGTATTCAGACTGTATTCTGGGAATGGATAAGATTTTTCATCATAATCTTTAGAGCTGGTGTGGACAATTATACTACTGAGAATAACAAAGTCATTTACAACTGGTCACCTCAGAACATTGCTATTACTTTGTTTACAATGTTTTTCACTTTGTTTATGGAGAATTTTCCAGGTTTTTTATTTTTCCTGAGAGCATCCTGCTCATCATTTTCCAGGGAACAATAACATTCCATCAGAAAAATGTAATTTTATTTTTTTTACAATTACTATTGCTAATTGTATTTTCCCCTTTTATTCTCTCTCTTTTCACCCTGTCCTTCTGCCTTAAAAGTGTTTTGCTACTGACCACTCCCTCCCCCAATATGTGCTCTCTTTTATCATCCCCCTTCCCATATTCCTTTCTTCCCCCTATTTTCCCGCAGGGTAAGATAGATTTCTATACAAAACAATGCTTTTACATTTGTTTTTAAAATTTAGAGTTCTAGGTTCTCTCTCTTATCCCTACCTACAGTCAATAAAATACAGGTGAGGTTATGCAAAACATTTCCATAAAGGTCAAGTTGTGAAAGAAAAACATAGATCTTTTACCACAATAAAAATAAAACCCTTAAAATTAAGTTAGAGAGAGAGGAGAGAGGAGAGAGGAGAGAGGAGAGAGAGAGAGAGAGAGAGAGAGAGAGAGAGAGAGAGAGAGAGAGAGAGAGAGAGAGAGTATTTCTGTATTCTGATTTCAGACAGATCTGTATTCAGACTGTATTCTGGGAATGGATAAGATTTTTCATCATAATCTTTAGAGCTGGTGTGGACAATTATACTACTGAGAATAACAAAGTCATTTACAACTGGTCACCTCAGAACATTGCTATTACTTTGTTTACAATGTTTTTCACTTTGTTTATGGAGAATTTTCCAGGTTTTTTATTTTTCCTGAGAGCATCCTGCTCATCATTTTCCAGGGAACAATAACATTCCATCAGAAAAATGTAATTTTATTTTTTTTACAATTACTATTGCTAATTGTATTTTCCCCTTTTATTCTCTCTCCTTTTACCCTGTCCTTCCGCCTTAAAAGTGTTTTGCTACTGACCACTCCCTCCCCCAATATGTGCTCTCTTTTATCATCCCCCTTCCCATATTCCTTTCTTCCCCCTATTTTCCTGCAGGGTAAGATAGATTTCTATATCTCTATTGAGTATGTATGTTATGTCCTATTTGAGCCAATTCTGATGAGAGTAAGGTTCAATCATTCTCCTTCTTATCCCCCTCTTCTCCACTGTAAAAAGCTCTTTTTTTTTTTTGCCTTTTTTTATGGCAGAAAATTTGCACCATTCCCACTTCTCCCTTTCCCTCTCTCACTCCTTAATTTCATAATTAAAAAAAATTGTTATCCATTCATATTCAACTCACACCCCATGCCCTCTGTCTATATATACTCCTTCTAACTGCCATAATAATGAGAATGTTCTAATGTGTTACAAGTATCATCCTCACAGGCAAGAATGTGAAAAGATGAAATTTAGTAATTCCCTTATGACATCACTTTCCTGATTACATCTCCTGCTGCTTCTCCAGAATCCTGTATTTGAAAATTAAATTTTCTATTCAGCTCTTATCTTTTGTTGTCAGCACATTCCCCTCCTCAAATTATTGTGGATATTCTTACTTGTTTATATATAATATTCTCCAAAGTAGAATATAAGCTTCTTGTTTGTTTGTTTGTTTGTTTTTTCCTTTTTGTATTCCTACAACTTAGAGTTCCTCCACATAATATAAATTTACATGAATGCTTCCTGGTGTGGATTGGATATAACTACTTCCTATAATTAAATATAATTAATATAATACAAATCCTATAATAAAACTCATTCAGACCTTTTCCTAAGGTTCTTGGCAAAACATCACTAAGTTCAAAGAGTCAAAAAACATTTAGGATACAGTAAAAACATGCCAATTTTCAAGTGGAAACTGCTTGGTAGAGTTGCCTGTATACTGCAATATTTAAAAAAAATCAGTACTTTTACCTTTTGGGTTCTATGAATAAGGGAAAACAATATAACTTATTCAAATATAAATTCTCTGCAAGTGAGATGCTAAGTGGCATTTATCTCACCTAATCATCTTTTCCAGATCCTAGAAAATCAGGTAGTGAGCATAAGAGCCTCTCACAGTTCATTGAGTATGGGAAAGAATAGTCAATCAAAATCATTTGGTTATTTTAAGTTTATTGAAAACTTCCATTTTCTGTGAAAATGCCATGAGTATTTTTATGGCAATGATATAGAAGGAAAAGCACTGGTTTTGGAATCAGAGGATCCGAGTTCAAATCTAAACCTATTGCTAATTGCATTGTAACTAACAAGGTACTTAATTTTACCTTTCTTTTATTGTTGATGATTTCTTTCTGGTTTCACTTATTTTTTTGTGATTTTAAGACTTTATTTTCAAAACATATGCATAGATAATTTTTAAAAATAGTTCTTGTGTTCCAATTTTTTTTCTTCCTTCATTTCCCATCTCCCAACTTTAGATGGCAAATAATCCAATCTATGTTAAACATGTCCAATTCTTCTATGCATATTTCCACAGTCATCATGCTACAAAAGATAAATCAGATCAAAAAGGAAAAAAAAATGAGAAGAAAACCAAATGCAAGCAAACAACAAAAAATAGGTGAAAATATTATTTTGTGATGCACAATCAGTCCCCATACTACTTTCTCTGGGTATAGATGACTCTCTATCACAAGACCATTCGAACTGGTATGAATCACCTTATTGTTGACAAGAGCCACGTCCATCAGAGTCGATCATTGTATGATCTTGTTTCTGTGTATAATGTTCTCCTGATTTTATGAATTTCACTTAGCATCAGTTAATGTAAATCTCTCCACGCCTCTCTGAAATCATCATACTGATTGTTTCTTATAGAACAATAATATTCCATAACATTCACATGCTGTTGTGCTACCGGGAGCCACCTGACAGTGGCTGCTGGAGATCCAACCCAGAATGGATCTCCTCTTGTGAGAGGATTATACAAAGAGACAGAGAGTCAGTTACTGCTCTCCGACCTCTCTGAGAGGCCCTTGCATTGTCTGTCCTCTCTCCTCTTCCCTCTGCCTCTAATTTATCTCATTCCCATTACACAACACAACAGCAAAGGCTGCCCTGCAACTCCTTCAGATGTTATTATCCACAGATGTAGAAGCTTTCGGAGAACTGACCTGTCCCTTAACAATATACCATAACTTATTCAGTCATTTTCCAACTAATGGGTATCCATTCACTCAGGTTCCACTTTGTTGCCACCACAAGAAAGACTACTACAAATATTTTTCGCACATATGGATCTTTTTCCTTTTTTATGATCTCTTTGGGATACAAGCCTAGTAAAGACACTCCTGGATGAGACAGTATGCTCAATTTGATAGCCCTTTAGGCATAGTTACTGATTGTTCTCCAGAATGGTTGCATCAGTTCATAATTCCGCCACTCTCCTTCAACATTCATCATTATCTTTTCCTGTCATCTTAACCAAAATAAGAGGTGGTACTTCAGAGTTGTATTGATTGGCATTTCTCTGATCAACAGTTGTTTAGAGCATTTTTTCATATGATTATAAATGGTTTACTTTCTTCATCTGAAAATTGTTCATATCCTTTGATGGTTTATCAGTTGGAGAATTGATTGAATTCTTATAAATTTAAAACAATTCACTATTCATTTTAGAAATAAGGCCTTTTTCAGAACACTTGGATGTAAAAAGTTTTTCCCAGTTTGTTGCTTCCATTCTAATCTTGCCTGATTTGATTTTGTGTACAAAAAGTTTCTAACTAAATATAATCAAAATTATCCATTTTACATTTCATGATGTTCATTTTTGCCCCCAAATTCCTTTTTTTCTACACAAATCTGAGAGAGACTATATTTTGTTCTTCTAATTTGCTTATAGTATTATGATTATTATTTTCGCTTTTATTTATTTATTTTTGCTGAGGCAATGGATGATTAAATGACCTTGCCCTTCACAGCTAGGAAATGTTACATGTCCAAGGCCAGATTTGAACTCAGGTCCTCCTGACTTCAGGGCCAGTGCTATCTATTGCACCACCTAGGTGTACCTATGGTATTATTCTTTATGTCTAAATCATGAACCCATTTTGACCTTATCTTAGTATAGTGTGTTAGGTGTAGCTCAATGCCTAGTTTCTGCCACACTAATTTCCAATTTTCCCAGCAATTTTTATCAAATAGTGAGTTCTTATCTCAGAAGCTAGGGTCTTTGGATTTATCAAACATGAAATTATTATAGTGATTAACTATGGTGTCTTATGAACTTCATCTGTTCCACTAATTGATTACCCTATTTCTTAGCTAGTACCAAATACTTTTGATGATTTCTGCTTTATAATATAGTTTTAGATATGTTACAGCTAGACAATCTTCATTTGTATTTTTTCATTAATTCCATTGAAATTCTTGATCTTTTGTTCTTCCAGATGAACTTTTGTTATTATTTTTTCTAGCTTTATAAAACAATTTCTTGAGAATTTGATATGGTAGTGAATAAGTAGATTAATTTAGGTAATATTATCATTTTTATTATATTAGCTTGGCTTACTTATAAGCACCAATTGACTAGATCTGACTTTGTATGGAAAGTGTTTTATAAGCAAGTTCATATGGTTCCTGACTTTGAATTGACATCTAGCCTCCCCCAAATTTTATATTACATACTGTTATTTTCAAAGGAATTTCTCTTTGTAGCTCTTGCTGCTAGAATTTGTTGGTAACATATGCAAATGCTTATGATTTATGTAGATTTATTTTGTATGGTGTAACTTTGCTAAAAATTGTTTCTAGTAGTTTTTTAGTTGATTTTCTAGAATTCTCTAAGATACCATCATATCATCTGCAAAGAGTGATAACTTGATTTCCTCATTACCTATTCTAATTCCTTTAATTTCTTTTTCTTTTCTTATTGCCAAAGCTAATATTTTAAATTCAATGTTGAACATTAATAGTGATACACAGCCTTACTTCACCCCAATCTTATTGGGAATGATACTAATTTATCCCCATTACACATGAGTCTTCTTGATGATATTAAATAATTGCTACTGCTCACTTTAAGGAAAACTCCATTTTTTCTTATACTCTCTTGTATTTTTAATAGGAATGGGTGTTGTATTTTTTCAAATCCTCCTGCATCTATTAAGACAATCATATAACTTTTGTAAGTGCTGTTATTAATTATTATTATTCAATTATGATAATAGTTTTCCTAATATTGAACCAGCCCAGAATTCCTGGTAAATCTTATTTGGTCATGTTGTATTATCCTGTGAATAATTTACTGTAATCTTTTTTGCTAACATTTTATTTAAGATTTTTGCATTACTATTCATTAGGGAAATTGGTCTATAATTTTCACCCTCCTTGGTTTACATATCTGCACCATATCTGTGTCACAAAAGGAATTTGGTAGAATTCCTTCTTTCTATATTTTTGCAAATAATTTGTGCAGTATTGGAATTAGTTGTTTGTAGAGGGCCAAGTGTACTTGAAACAAGTAGTCATAAAACAAGGTGTCAACTTGTGGAACTATACTAAGTACTAATAACATGTAAACTAGAGAATCATTATTTCAATTCCATTGGGTAAACACCTTGATTAATGATTTATTTGATTTCTTTTTTCTAAAATGGGCTATTTAAGTAATTTATTTCCTCCTCTGTTAATCTAGGCAATCTACATTTTTTTAAGTATTCACCCATTTCACTTAAATTATTTTTTCATTTTTTGATACCAAACAATTTGATTTTCTTCTTTTCTTTTTCTAATCAAATTAATAAGGCTTATCTATTTTGATGTTTTTTATATAAAAAACAAACTTAGTTTCATTTATTTTGTCAACAGTTTTCTTACTTACAATTTTATTAATCTCCCCTTTTATTTTCAGAATTTCAAATCCGGTATTTAATTGGATGGTTTTCATTTGTTCTTTTCGTAGCTTTTTTAGTTGTATGTCCAAGTCATTGAAATTCTTTTTCTCTATTTTATACAAAAATGCATCTAGAGATATAAAACTTCCCCTAAGAACTGTCTTGGCTGCATCCCATAAATTTTCATATGTTGTCTCATTGTTGTCATTCTCTTGGATGAAATTATTGTTCTTTAGGATTAGATTGTTTAGGTTCCAATTAATTCTGGCCTATTTTCTCCTGGCCCTTTGTTATTTTCTGGCAATAATTTTTTATTGCATCATAATCTGAAAAAGTTGCATTTAATTTTTCTGCCTTTATGCATTTGATTTTGAGTTTTTTATGCCCTAAAACATGGTCAGTTTTTGTCTAGGTTCCATGTAGTGCTAAAAATATAATATATACCTTTATGTCTGCATTCAATTTTCTCCAAAGGTTTATCATACCTAACTTTTAAAAAATTCTATTTACCTCCTTGACTTATTTCTTATTTATTTTGTGGGTTCATTTATCTAGTTCTAAGAGAGCAAGGTTGAGATTCCCCACTAGTATAGTTTTGCTTCTAATTCTTCTTGCAGTTCTCTTAACTTCTTCTCTAGGAATTTGAATGGTATACTACTTGATACATATATGTTTAGTATTCATATTGTTCCATTATCTATCATACTCTTTAGGAAAATGTAGTTTCTTTCTTCATCTCTTTGAATTAATATTTTTGTTTTGTTTTGTTTTTGCTTGTTCTAAGATCAGGGTGTTATCCCAGTTTTTTATTACTTCAGTTGTAGCACAGTAGATTCTGCTCCAGCCTTTTACCTTTACTCTGTATGTTTCAGTCTCTTTTAAATGTATTTCTTGTGAACAACATATTGTAGAATTCTAGTCTTTAATCCGATCTTCTATCCACTTCTATCTTATGGGAGAATTCATCCCATTAACATTCACAGTTAAAATTACTAACTCTGTATTTCCCACCATTTTATTTTCCCCAAGTTTTGTTTTTCTTTTTCCTTTCTCTCTTTACTTCCTCCTCAGAATTTTGCTGCTGACCACAACGTCCCTCAAACAGCCCTCCCCTTTTACATTCCTTTCCCTTTCTTATCTCTTTCCCTTTTTACTTCTATTCTCCCTTCTCGTAGCCTCTCTCTTCCATTTCCCCTTTTTCTTTTCTGCTTCCCTATAGGATCAGACAAGTTTCTCTATGAAGATAAATATATTTTATATTTTCTCTTTCAAGTAAATCCAATGTGAGTAAGGTTCCCATAGTGCTCATCTCCCTCTTTTCTTTGCCTCAATTGTAATTGTTTTTTTTTTTTTTTGTCTTTTCATGCAATGTCATTTACACCATTTTATCTCCATTTTCTTCTTCCAGTACAACCCCCTTTCCACCTCTATTTTCTTTTTTTATATCACCAAAATAAAATCAAATTAAATTTTATCCTCTAAGTATACCTCTAAACCAGATATAGTTCTCAAGAGTAAAACATATTATTTTCCTCTATAGGGATGTAAACTTTTTAACTTTTAAAAGAAAGGTGTTTTTTTTTTCTTTCCTTTATACAATTTTATGCTTCTCTTGAGTTGTGTGTTTGAAGGTCAAATTTTCTGTTCAGTTCTTAATTTTTCATGAGAAATAAATGAAATTCACCTTTTTCATTGAATGTTCATCTTTTTCCCTGAAAGGTAATATTGTACTTTCCTGGATAGTTGATTCTTGGCTTCAACCCAATTTCCTTTGCCCTTTGGAATATCATATTCCTTTAACATGGAAGCTGCTAGGTCCTGGATAATCCTAATTGTGGTTCTGCTACATTTGAATTGTTTCTTTCTGACTGCTTGCAATATTTTCTCCTTAATCTCATAATTCTGAAATTTACCTACAATATTCCTTGGAGTTTTCATTTTGACATCCTTTTCAGGAGGTGATCAGTGAAATTTTTCAATGGCTATTTGAGGACAGAAAGGAGGTATATGCTTTTTAAATTTCACTAAATCTGTTTTTAAGGAGTTTTCTTCAGATAATTTCTGTTTCACTTTCCAAACTCTCATGTAAATGTCTCATTTCCTTTTCCCATTTTTCTTCTAACTTTTTTTTGGTTTTGCTTTTTTTTTTTTTTTTTTTCCTGATGCAATTGGAGTTAAATGACT
Source organism: Sminthopsis crassicaudata (assembly GCF_048593235.1). Classification (NCBI taxonomy): domain Eukaryota; kingdom Metazoa; phylum Chordata; class Mammalia; order Dasyuromorphia; family Dasyuridae; genus Sminthopsis; species Sminthopsis crassicaudata. The sequence goes on from NC_133621.1 coordinate 118,944,345, forward strand.
TGCCCAGGATTACACAGCTAGGAAGTGTTAAGTGTCTAAGACCAGATTTGAACTCAGACCCTCCTGACTTCAGGGCTGATGCTCTATCCACTGTGCAACCTAGCTGCCCCTTTTAATTCTTTTAAGATCCTTTCTGTATTCCTCCAAGAGAGCTTTTGAGAAGGATACCAAATCATATCATCTTTTCATGCTTCATCTGGAGATAATTTACCTTTAACGTCCTCAGAGTTTGAGATCTGTTTTCTGTCTCCATAAAAGCTATCTATGGTCAAAACTCTTTTCATGTTTTGCTCATTTTTAAGGGTTGAAGTCTTCTCTTAGGGCAAAAGGGAGATTGTCCCAAGCTGGTTCTTCAGACAACAGTTACTTTACACAGCCAAGCAGCTGGTGCTGCTGGCCTCTTTCCCATACTTAGTGGGGGGCAAGGCCACATCCTTCATTATGCTGGAGTTCAGGAGCTCACTATTTGCCCTTTGTAGATGTGTTAGATGTCTCACAGCTAGTCTGTTTATTCACTAGCTTTTGAATCAGGACAGAGTAGCTAATGCTAATGTATTTTGGCTAAAAGATTCCTGGAACATTCCTCTGGCCCATGGGACAACATATTGCCCTGAGTCCCTGAACTATGCCTGCACTTGGCTGCATCCCCTTCCCTATCCCCAACTCATGCCAATGAAACTGACCTTTTCTAACATTCTTCCAAAATATATTTTGCTGGAAATTTGTTATACCCCAAATATTTGTGTGTTCTTTTACTCCAAAACAAGTTCAGCCAGGAAGAGCTCAAAGACCTGTCTACTATCCACCATCTTGGCTCTGATCCTGCCTAATTTTTCAAAATCCCAAATTCTTTATCTATCTATCTATCTATCTATCTATCTATCTATCTATCTATCTATGCCATCTTCTACTCAATTCTGGATTCATATGAGATTACTAGATTCAATGTGAGATAAATTTTTGGGGGGGTGAAATATACTTCATCACAAATCATTTGATAACATCTAAAATCATATAACAGATTTTACCTAGTAACAGTCTCTCTCTTCTTTCTTCCTTCCCTCCTTCTCTCCCCTCCTATCCCCTTATTTCTCCTCTCTCTTTCTCCTCCCTCCTATCTTTTTCTCTCTTATCTACATTCATCCTCTGGTATGGCAATGTGATATGAGAGAAACAGAGTCAACCACCTAAATCTTTTATCAGAGAATCCATTAAACTCATCACCACTACAAAAGCCTGTTTACCCAATTTCCTGAAGACTCAGCTTTGAATATCACAAGTTGAAGTAAACCTTAGTTTGGAGATATGGACATCAGAATTTTGTATGATTATGGGACAAATATAATTTAAGGGATTTTTCTTTAAATCCAGAAAGAAAAAAGATGAGAGAAAATAGAGAAAGAATAGTAAAAGGACCGATTTCAGAAATATATGACTTAAGCTTGAAAATGGAAGTGATGGAAGCTATAACAGCTGTTTAGGATTAGGTCTAGATGAGTAGAAGAACATGTTTTAAGAATCAGAAAAGCCATTTCACAGTTAATTAGTTTGATTATGATGTTGTAGCCAATAAGGGGTTATTCAGGTATAATATATCAACTTAGCTTAGTGATATGAGCCTCTAAACAATACAGAAGTAATGTCATTCAAGAAACTTTTAAAAAGAATGAAAGAGTTCACAAAACTTTACAGTTCTAAAACTATTCTTATTTCACAAAACTTTACAGTTCTAAAAGTATTCTCCAACTTCTGGCCAAGATGGCTGTGTGGAGGCAGACAGCTGCTTGAGTTCCATGTTTTCTCTCAGGACTTACTTCATGACAAGCCTCAGAGTTAATGCTTGACCAGAAAAGAAACCCACAAATAATCACCAAGAGACAACATTCTTGAAATTCTCCAGAGAAGCTCTGTGTTTGCTTGGAGGAGGGTCGAACAGACTGGGCACAGACTGAGGGCAGGCAAGCTAGAGCGAGACAGACAGCTCACACAGCTCAGAACGGAGGGGGGAGAGGTACAATCTCTGCCATTTCTGCAAAAAGACTTTTACCCCAGTGTGGATTTTGTGTCTTGGCAGCAAGCCAGGAGCAGCAGAGAGGGTTTAAACATCGGAGGTGAAGATTAAAACCCCGGAAAGATAGCGTCTCTATGAACCCGGCCACCCCCAACCCCCATCTGGAGTGACTCTATGCGTTCTCAGAGCCTCAGAGTGCAGACTCAGCGCAGCTCTATCCCCAGTCTGTAAAGGAAGCCCATTAACACCATCCAGCCCCCATGGCCCCCAAAACAGACCAATTGTTTCTCTTGTCAATTTGTTTTATTCTATTCAGCTCTTGACAAAATGAACAAAAACTTCAAAAGGGCTCTAACCATTGACAGCTTCTGTATGGAGAGAGGGCAGACTTCAAATACTGAGGAGACTAAAAACAGACTGTCACCAGAGGAATCCCCTAAGGGGGATATGATCTGCTCCTCAATAAAAAAGAATCTCATAGAGGAAATCAAAAAGGCTCTCACAAGAGAGGTAGAAGAAAAATTGGAAAAGGAAAGGGAAGCTTGGAAAGAGAGCCTGGAGAAGTTATCCAGAGTGGATAAAGAGATCAAATCATTGAGAAATAAAATTAGTGAATTAGAAAAGACAAACAACTCCAAGGAAAACAGGGTTAGTGATCTCTCTAAAAGATAAAGAAATCAGCTCTCTAAAAAATAAAATGGAAAAAAAAATTCCATAGAAGAAAAGAACTCACTTAAAAACTCAACTGGACAATTACAAAAAGATATTTTAAAAAGTGAGTGAAGAAAATACATCATTGAAAATTAGACTCGAACAAGTATAAATGAATGACTCAAGGAGAAACCAAGAGGTAGTCAAGCAAAACCAGAGAAATGAAACAATTGAAAAGAATGTCAAGTACCTTATTAGAAAGACAACAGACCTGTAAAACAGATTCAGGAGAGACAATTTGAGAATAATTGGACTCCATGAAAAATGTGTGGAAAAAAAGAGCTTGGACACTATTTTCGAGGAAATTATCAAAGAGAACTGCCCAGACGTTTTGGAAACAGAGGGTTAGACATTGAAAAAAATTCATCGATCACCTACTGAAAGGGACCCTAAAATCAAAACACCAAGAAATATAGTGGCCAAGTTCAAGAACCATCAGACAAAGGAAAAAATATTGGAAGCTGCTAGAAAAAAGCAATTCAGATATGGAGGAGCCATAATAAGGATAACCCAGGATCTAGCAGGGTCCACATTAAAAGAACGAAGGGCCGGGAACATGATATTCTGAAAGGCTAAGGAACTTGGTATGCAGCCAAGAATAACTTACCCAGCAAGAATGAGCATCATTTTCCAGGGAAGAAGATGGACATTTAACGAAATAAATGAATTCCATCTATTCTTGATGAAAAAACAAGACCTACATAAGATGTTTGATCTTCAAATACAGAACTAAAGAGATTTCTAAAAAGGTAAAAAGAAATCTTGAGAATTATACTTCTGCCAAAAAAATATGTAAAGAACATATGTATAATTTGTCCTAGAAACTAGAGGTGGAAAGGAAATTATATCATAAAAAAGTGTAAAGTGGTGGTACTACATCTCATGAAGAGGCAAAGGTAACCTATTATATCTGAGAGAAAGAAAGGAGGGAGATGAACATAGTGTGTATCAATAGACATATTCGATTTATGGTGAAACTTCTTCCACCTCATTGAAAAGTGAGAGGGAAGCAGTAAGCTAAGGGGAAGGGAATACAAAAATTGGGAGGAACAGGGGTAAAATAAGGGGAGGAACTTTAAGGTGGGGGAGGGATACTAAAAAGGGAGGGCTGTGAAAAGCAAGTGGTGTTCACAAGTTTAATACTGGCTAGGGGGGTAAGAGGGAAGGAAAGGGGAAAAGCATAAGCAGGGGTTAATAGGATGGCAAGCAATAAAGAATTAGTCATTCTAACCATAAAAGTGAATGGGGCAAACTGCCTCATAAAGAGAAAGCATTAGCAGACTGGATTAAAAGTCAGAATCCTACTATATGTTGTTTACAGGAAACACACCTGAAACAGGGTGATACATTCAAACTAAAAGTAAAAGGGTGGAGTAGAATCTACTATGCTTCAGGCAAAGCCAAAAAAGCAGGGGTAGCCATCCTCATCTCAGATCAAGCAAAAACAAAAGCTGATCTAATTAAAAGAGATAAGGAAGGGCATTATATCCTGCTAAAGGGTAGCATCAATAATGAAGCAGTATCAATATTAAACATATATGCACCAAGTGGTGTAGCATCTAAATTCTTAAAAGAGAAATTAAGAGAGCTGCAAGAAGAAATAGACAGCAAAAGTATAATAGTGGGAGATCTCAACCTTTCACTCTCAGAATTAGATAAATCAAACCACAAAATAAATAAGAAAGAAGTCAAAGAGGTAAATAGAATACTAGAAAAGTTCGATATGATAGATCTTTGGCAAAAGCTAAATGGAGACAGAAAGGAGTATTCTTTCTTCTCAGCAGTTCATGGAACCTATACAAAAATTGATCATATACTAGGGCATAAAAACCTCAAAATCAAATGCAGTAAGGCAGAAATAGTAAATGCATCCTTTTCAGACCACAATGCAATCAAAATTACATTTAATAAAAAGCCAGGGGAAAATAGACCAAAAATTAATTGGAAACTAAATAATCTTATACTAAAGAATGATTGGGCAAAACAGCAAATCATAGACATAATTAATAACTTCACCCAAGAAAATGACAATAATGAGACATCATACCAAAATGTATGGGATACAGCCAAAGCAGTAATAAGGGGAAGTTTTATATCTCTACAGGCCTACTTGCATAAAACAGAGAGAGGGCCAACGAATTGGGCTTATAACTAAAATTGCTAGAAAAGGAACAAATTAAAAACCCCCAGACAAACACAAACCTTGAAATTCTAAAAATAAAAGGTGAGATTAATAAAATTGAAAGTAAAAAACTATTGAATTAATTAATAAAACTAAGAGTTGGTTCTATGAAAAAAGCAACAAAATAGACAAACCCTTAGTAAATCTGATTAAAAAAAGGAAAGAGAAAAAGCAAATTCTTAGTCTTGAAAATGAAAAGGGAGAACTCACAACTAATGAAGAGGAAATTAGTACAATAGTTAGGAGCTACTTTGCTTATCTTTATGCCAATAAATTCAATAACTTAAATGAAATGGAAGAATACCTTCAAAAATATAGCTTGCCCAGATTAACAGAGGAAGAAGTAAGTAGTCTAAATAGTCCCATCTCAGAAAAAGAAATAGAACAAGCTATTAATCAACCCCCCAGGAAAAAACCCCCAGGACAAGATGGATTCACATGTGAATTCTACCAAACATTTAAAGAACAACCAACTCCAATGCTATAAACTATTTGAAAAAATAGGGATTGAAGGAGTCCTAGCAATTTCCTTTTATGACACAGACATGGTACTGATACCTAAACCAGGTAGATCGAAAACTGAGAAAGAAAACTATAGACCAATATCCTTAATGAATATTGATGCTAAAATCTTAAATAAGATATTAGCAAAAAGACTTCAGAAAATCATCCCCAGGATAATACACTATGACCAAGTGGGATTTATACCAGGAATGCAGGGCTGGTTTAATATTAGGAAAACTATTAGTATAATTGAACATATTAATAATCAAATTAATAAAAACCATATGATCATCTCAATAGATGCAGAAAAAGCATTTGATAAAATCCAACATCCATTCCTACTAAAAACGCTTGAGAGTATAGGAATAAATGGACTATTCCTAAAAATAATAACGAGCATATATTTAAAACCTTCAGTAAACATCATATGTAATGGGGATAAACTAGAACCTTTCCCTGTAAGATCAGGAGTGAAACAAGGTTTCCCACTATCACCATTACTATTCAATATAGTACTAGAAACTCTAGCCTCGGCAATAAGAGCCGAGAAAGAGATTCAAGGAATTAGAATAGGAAATGAGGAAATCAAATTATCACTCTTTGCTGATGACATGATGGTATACTTAGAGAACCCCAAAGACTCTGCTAAAAAGCTATTAGAAATAATTCAGAATTTTAGCAAAGTGGCAGGATACAAAATAAATCCACATAAATCCTCAGTATTTTTATATATTACAAATATAATCCAACAGCAAGAGATACAAAGAGAAATTCCATTCAAAATAACGGTCGATAGTATAAAATATTTGGGAATATATCTACCAAAGGAAAGTCAAGAATTATATGAGCAAAATTATGAAACACTTGCCACAAAAATAAAGTCAGATTTAAATAATTGGAAAGACATTCAGTGCTCTTGGATAGGCCAAGCAAATATAATTAAGATGACAATACTCCCTAAACTAATCTGTTTATTTAGTGCTATACCAATCAGATTCCCAAGAAACTATTTTAATGACCTAGAAAAAATAACAACAGAATTCATATGGAACAACAAAAGGTCGAGAATTTCAAGGGAAGTAATGAAAAAAAAAATTAAATGAAGGTGGTCTAGCTGTACCTGATCTAGAACTATATTATAAAGCAACAATCACCAAAACCATTTGGTATTGGCTAAGAAATAGACTAGTTGATCAGTGGCATAAGTTAGGTTCACAGGGCAAGATAGTGAATAAAAATAGCAATCTAGTGTTTGACAAACCCAAAGATCCCAAATTTTGGGATAAGAATTCATTATATGACAAAAACTGCTGGGAAAACTGGAAATTAGTATGGCAGAAACTAGGCATGGACCCACATTTAACACCACATACTAAGATAAGATCAAAACGGGTCCAAGATTTAGGCATAAAGAACGAACTCATAAATAAATTGGAGGAACATGGGATGGTTTACCTCTCGGACTTATGGAGGAGGAAGGAGTTTGTGTCCAAGGGAGAACTAGAGACCATTATTGATCACAAAATTTTGATTACACCAAATTAAAAAGTTTCTGCACAAATAAAAAACAAACTAATGCAAACAGGATTAGAAGGGAAGTAACAAATTGGGAAAACATTTTTACAGTTAAAGGTTTTGATAAAGGCCTCATCTCCAAAATATACAGAGAATTGACTTTAATTTATAAGATATAATCAAGATATAATCAAGCCATTCTCCAATTGATAAATGGTCAAAGGATATGAACAGACAATTTTCAGACGATCAATTAAAACTCTTTCCACTCATATGAAAGTGTTCCAAATCACTATTGATCAGAGAAATGCAAATTAAGAAAACTCTGAGATATCATTACACACCTGTCAGATTGGCAAAGATGACAGGAAGAAATAATGATGAATGTTGGAGGGGCTGTGGGAAAACTGGGACACTGATGCATTGTTGGTGGAGTTTGAAAGAATCCAACCATTCTGGAGAGCAATCTGGAATTATGCCCCAAAAGTTATCAAAATGTGCATACCCTTTGACCCAGCAGTGCTACTCCTGGGCTTATATCCCAAGGAAATACTAAAGAAGGGAAAGGGACCTGTATGTACCAAAATGTTTGTGGCAGCCCTTTTCATAGTGGCTAGAAACTGGAATATGAAGGGATGTCCAAAAATTGGAGAATGATTGGGTAAATTATGGTATATGAATGTTATGGAATATTATTGTTCTGTAAGAAATGACCAGCAGGAGGAATACAGAGAGGCTTGGAGAGACTTACATCAACTGATGCTGAGTGAAATGAGCAGAACTAGGGGATCATTATACAATTCAACAATGATACTGTATGAGGATGTATTCTGATGGAAGTGGATATCTTCAACATAGAGAAGAGCTAATCCAATTCCAATTGATCAATCAGCAATTGACAGAATCAGCTACATCCAGAAAAGGAACACTGGCAAATGAGTGTAAACTATGAGCTTTTTTGTTTTGTTTTGTTTTGTTTCTCTTCCCAGATTATTTTTACCTTGCGAATACAATCCTTCCTTTGCAACAATAACAAACACAAAATTCAGTTCTGCACATATATATTGTACCTAGGATATACTATAAGATATTTAATATGTATGGGAATGGCTGCCATCTATGGGAGGGGGTGGAGGGAAGGAGGAGAAAAACTCAGAACAGAAGGCAGTACAAGGGATAATGTTGTAAAAAAAAATTTACCTATGCATATGTACTGTCAATGAAAATGTTATAATTATAAAAATTAATAAAAAAAATAAAACTATTCTGATTTCCTAATTCTTTGGGAAGTTTGTATAAGTATGAGATTGCTCTCTCCCATAGATATTGAGTGCATATGTTAAAAACTATGAATCACATTTGTATATGAAGTGTAATGTATTTTTATTATTCATGCATTTGCCTTTAATATATGGATACTTGTGATATTATTTCTTTATTGTTTACAAAATTATTTTAAGACCTAAATGTGTTATTATAGTGAATAACTGAATTTATAGAACTATATTGGTGAGAACTTGAAACATATTTCTTTTTTTATTAGCTTTGCATCATTTTTTAAAATTTTATTTTTTATTATTATTTTAATAGTTTTTATTTACCAGATATATGTATGGGTAATTTTACAACATTGAAAATTGCCAAAACTTTTGTTCTAATTTTTCCCTTCCTTCCCCCCTCAGACGGCAGGTTGAACAATACATGTTAAACATGTTAAAGTATAAGTTAAATACAATATATGTATACATGTCCAAACAGGTGTTTTGGTATACAAAAAGAATCAGACTTTGAAATAGTGTTCAATTAGCCTGTGAAGGAAATAAAAAATGCAGGCGGACTAAAATAGAGGGATTGGGAATTCTATGTGGTGGTTCATAGTCATCTCCCAGAGTTCTTTCTCTGGGTGTAGCTGGTTCAGTTCATTACTGCTCTATTGGAACTAATTTGGTTCATCTCATTGTTGAAAATGGCCACATCCATCAGAATTGATCATCATATAGTATTGTTGTTGAAGTATACAACGATCTTGTGGTCCTACTCATTTCACTTAGCATCAGTTCATGTAAGTCTCTCCAGGCCATTCTAAAATCATCCTGTTGATCAGTTCTTACAGAACAATAATATTCCATAATATTCACGTCCCAAAATTTATACAGCCATTCTCCAGTTGATGGGCATTCACTCAGTTTCCAATTTCTGGCTCCTACAAAGAGGGCTCCCACAAACATTCTTGCACATACAGCTCACTTTCCCTTCTTTAAGATCTATTTGGGATATAAGCCTAGTAGTTACATTACTGGGTCAAAGGGTATGCACAGTTTGACAACTTTTGAGCATAGTTCCAAATTGCTCTCCAGAATGGCTGGATGTATTCACAATTCCACCAACAATGTATCAGTGTCCCTGTTTTCCCACATCCCCTCCAATATTGCACATTATCTTTCCCTGTCATTCTAGCCAATTTGACAGGTGTGTCTCAGAGTTGTCTTAATTTACATTTCTGTGATTAATAATGACTTGGAGCATCTTTTCATATGACTAGAAATAGTTGAAATTTCTTCATCTAAGAATTGTCTGTTCATATCCTTTGACCATTTATCAATTGGAGAATGGCTTGATTTCTTATAAATTAGAGTCAATTCTCTATACATTTTGGAAATGAGGCCTTTATCAGAATCTTTGACTATAAAAATGTTGTCCCAGTTTATTGTTTCCTTTCTAATTTTATCTGCATTAGTTTTGTTTGTACAAAAACTTTTCAATTTGGTATAATCAAAGTTTTCTACTTTGTGATCAATAATGATCTCTAGTTCTTCTTTGGACATAAATTCATTCCTCTTCCATAGATATGAGAGGTAAACTATCCTATGTTCCTCTGATTTATTTATAATCTCATTCTTTATGCCTAGGTCATGAACCCATTTTGACATGTTTGTGGTGTATGGTGTTAAGTGTGAGTCAATGCCTAGTTTCTGCCATATTAATTTCCAATTTCCCCAGCAATTTTTATCAAACACTTAGTTCTTATACAAAAAGCTAGAGTCCTTGGGTTTGTCAAACACTAGATTATTGAAGTTATTGATTATTTTGTCCTTTGGACCTAACCTATTCCACTGATCAACTAGTCTATTTCTCAGACAATACCAAATGGTTTTGGTAACTGCTCTGAAGCATATTTCTTTACAATTTCCTCTATAACCCTAAGGAAACTAAACTAACCTGGGATGTAGTGGGAAAAGGGGGATATTCAAGGGAGGAATATGCTCTTGAAAGCCACTAATTAAAATTTTGACTTAAGCACTTATAATTCAGAAAATTGGTCTTGATATTGTTTTGTTGATTGTAGACTTTCGAAAATGATAAATAAAATGCTATCAATGCAGATTAAACAAACTTTTAAAATTGAATTGCTTTTTTTTTCCCTCTGAAAAGTTGGTTGTTAAAAATTTACTGGTACATGGCTTGGTCTGTGTAGTGGTGTTCCTTCTCTGAGAACCTAATATTATTGTAGAGATCAAGTTAGACTTAGCAAAGTAGCCCAAAGAGTAGGATTCCATGGGATTTTAGCTACATAATGTGAAAAAACTATTCTGCATTCTCATTTCATAAGTATTTGGGGATTGTAATATAAACAGCCATAATAAGATTATTCTTTGATGCATGATTTCAAATTAGTGAAATTATACCAGATTTCAAGATAGTATACATTCATGTTAGTTATTTCAAGCAGAAAAATATTGATAACTGGTGGCACATATGAAATATGTGGAAATATAATTTATATGAGCTATAATTGATATCATGCTAGTTGCCTGCTCAATGGATGGGGGAGAGATTAGGGAAGGAAGTGAATTAATAATTCAAAATTTAAAAAAATGTGTCAAAGGAAAATAATACATTTATTTAAAATATTTAAATTATATGTTATAAATAGAAAATTAAATAAATGAACAAATAGCTAAATTGTAAGTTAAAAAATTAAAACCTGATCAGTTATTGTGAAAATTAGGGAACTTTTTCTTCCTAGTAGTATTATTCCCTCTTTCAATGTTTTCAAAGTTCAACTATAGCTCATGTGATTCAGGATATCATGGCTATCCTACATGGATATCTTTTATCCTTGGGTCCCCTCTTTAAAATCTCTCACCCTCAAGATACTGATTACATAGAATATTCATATGTTCACACACAATCTTCTAGGAAATTTAGCCCCAAAATTTCCCCTTATTGATCAAAGGTCTCTTGGCTCAAGCCTTATGGAAACTGTAATATACAAACAAAAGTTCTATAATGGTTTTGATTAATACTCTATACATTAACTTACTCTCCTATCACCTATATGAGAGAACTTTGTAAAAGATGTTAGACTTTATTTGTCAATAATTCATTATTCCCAACTTAAATAATAGGGAAAAAAAAAACAAATAATTATCTTGGTTCTAAAGACATTTAGAATTTATAATTAAAATGAATTTCTATCAACAAAAGCTGATTAGTACCTCCCTCTCATTGCTTACCATTCCCTGGATATTCATTTTTGTTTTGTATATGAACTTTTCTTTGTATATAGTTATAATCTATATGTACATTTTTATTTTAATTCTCTATTTTTTTTCTTTTTATGTTATTTTATACATTATTTTCCAATTGCTGTTATTGTGTGTAGATTACCAGTAATAGTTCGTTTCCTCTGGTAAGTCAGGGGAATGTGCATAGAGTGAAATTATTGTGATGCTAAAACAAAAGATGCAACTGCTGCCAATAAAGCTTTTTTTTTTTTTTTTTTTTTTTTTAAAGAAAGGTGGAGAGAGGCACATCAACAGTGATTCATAGCACCATTATGAATAAGTGAGTAAAAGTGTTACAGATGTCATTTAAAATTACAGAACATGACACCTTAGTGAGTTGACATTAATTTTGCTCAAGGTTCCAGAACAAAGCAGAAAAATCTAAGAAATGGAACCCATGTCCCTTGGCTCTCAGTGACTTATATTGCCTTCTACTATACACACCTTTTCACTCAAAAAATTTTAGTGATTTTCTGATTACATTCTGATTACATTTGTAACTTGTAAAGTGTATATTCCAACTAAGGCTGTTCCTAAGACCATAGAGATGGAGTCAAATAATCCTAATTTTGTAAATATAGAATGTGTTACTTTACTTCATCAAAACCCATATTCTACTGTCGCAATTATATGCATGTATATATACACACAGATTAACATGCATCTGTGTATGTATACATATCTATGTGTACATGGATGAATGTGCATACATACATAATACATGTACACAATTCTGTGTGTATAGATAGGTATATTGTATGTTTTTGTTTTTGTTTTTTTTTTTTTTCCCACTTGGTTTTCCTAATCTGCAAAATCATCACGTCTGGAAGTCATAGGCAACAGTTGCTGTTTAGAGAACTACTAAAAAAAGATTTAAGCCTGTGTATTAAAAGTATCTCAGAATGCCCTCAGCTTGTGACCTTTGGTGATAGAAAGAATAAATGTAATTGTATTTCTTAAAATGAATCTGCCACATGATCTTTTGCACATATTTTTCTCTCCTCATCTTTTTTGTGTTGTCTATATTAAAAACTAAACCTATCTCTTTTGCATGTGTCTCTATTTTTCCAAGTATTTAGGAGTTAGTAGTGTCTATGTTTCTAATTAATTTACAAATCATGAAAATAATTTTAATTTCTGTACATATATCTTTATTGCCAAAGCAAGTAGCTAGATCAACAATTAAGTGAACAATTCCTTCTCTATCAGCCTGTTAAAGATATTTTGTGATGGATATGTTTCATCTAACTTAGGTGAGAAGAAAATAATACAATGTTTATTCTATAACTGAAAATGCATCCATGTTTTTTTTTTCTTTTTTATTAAAGCTTGGATTATGCATGGAAAGTTTTCAACATTTACCCTTACAAAAAATCCATTTTTTCTACATACTAGAGAGTACTAGAGTTTGTCAAATGTTTTTTCTGCATCTTTTGAGATAATCATATATATACATACATATATTTAAATTTGGTGTTTGGTATATACAAATAATACTAATAGTTTTCCTAATATTGAAGCAGCCATGCATCGTTGGTATAAATGCTGCTTGGTCATGGTTTATTATCCTGAGGATAACTTGCTGTAATCTCTTTGCTAATATTGTATTTAAGATTTCTACATCACTATTCATTAGGGAAATTAATCTCTAATTTTCTACTTTGTTTTGGTATCAGCACCATATATTTGTAAAATAAATTTGATAGGACTCCTTATTTCCATATTTTTCCAAATAGTTTGCATAATATTGGAATTAATTGTTCTTTAAATGTTTGGTAGAATTCACATGTAAATCCATCTGACTGGACATTTTTTAAGGGAGGTGGTTCCTTTTTGTCCATTATATCTAACTTTTCTAAAATTCTATTTACCACCTTAATTTCTTTCTTACTCATTTTGTAATTTAATTTATCTGAGAGAGCAAGGATGAGATCCCTCACTAGTATAGTTTTTCTTCCAGGTCTCTTAATTTCTCCTCTAGAAAATTGGAATGCAATACCACTTGGTGCATACATGTTTAGTATTGATACTATTTCATAAGCTATGGGAATACTTAACAAGTTGTTTCCTTCCTTATCTCTTTTAATTGGATCTATTTTTGTTTTTGCTTAACCTGAGATCAGATCATTATCTCTTGTTTTTTTGTTTTGTTTTGTTTTGTTTTGTTTTTGTTTATTTAATTTCAGCTGAAGCATAATAGATTCTGCTCTCACCTTTTACCTTTACTCTGTATACATCAGTCCATTTTAAATGTTTCTTGTGAACATATTGTGGGATTCTGGCTTTTAATCTAGTCTGCTATCTACTTCCATTTTCTGAGAGAATTCATCCCATTCATATTTACAGTCAAAATTACTCTCTGTATTTCCTTCCATCTAGTTTTCCCCAAGTTATACTTTTGTTTTTCCTTTCCCTCTTTCCCTTCTCCCCAATATTTTGCTTCTGACTACAACTTTCCTCCAACACCCCTTCCCTTTTACAACCCTTTCTCCTTTCTTATATCTTTCCCCTTCCCATAGAGTAAGACAAATTTCTCTGTAAAGCTGAATGGCTCTAATATTCTCTTTGAGCAAAAATCTGACGAAAATAAGATTCACAGAATGCTCATCTTTCTTCCTTTCCCCCTCAATTATAATAGTTCTTTTTTTGCCTCTTTGTGAAATGTAATTTACTTCATTTTAACTACTTTACTCTTCTTCCAGTAGAATTCCCTTTTCAACTCTTGTTTCTTTATTATATCATCAAAATAAAATGAAATTATAACTGCACCCTCTAAGTAGACCTATAACAAAGATTGCAGATCTGGAGTTAAACATATCATCTTCCCATATAGGGGTATAAACTTTTTAATTTAAAAAAATATTTTTCTATCCTTTTTACCTTATACTTCTCTTGAATTCTGTATTTGAAGGTCAAATTTTTTGTTCACTTTTGGGCTTTGAACAAGAAATAAATAAAATTCACCTGTATCATTGAATGTCCATCTTTTCCCCTGACAGATAATGTCTTATTTTCCTGGATACTTGATTCTTAACTGCATTCCAAGTTTCTTTGCCCTTCCAATCCTTTAAAGTGGAAGCTTCTAGGTCCTAAGTAATCCTATGTGTGGTTCCTTGATATTTGAATTGTCTCTTCCTGGCTGCTCGTAATAACTTCTCCTTGATCTGATAATTCTGAAATTTAGCTATGCCATTCCTTAAGAATTTTCATTTTGGATTCTCTTTCAGGAGGTGATTGGTGAACTCTTTGAATGACTATTTTACTCTCTGGTTTTAGGACATCAAGGCAGTTTTCCTTGATGATTTAGGCTCTTTTTTTTCATCATGGTTTTCAGATAGTCCAATAATTCTTTGATTGTCTCTCCTGGATCTATTTTCCAAGTCAGTTGTTTTTCTAATGAGGCATTTTACATTTTCTTATATTTTTTTTCATATTTTTTGTGTTTTTCTTTGACTAATTCTTGAAGTCTCATTGAGTCATTCACTTCCATTTGTTGAATTCTAATTTTTAGTAAATTATTTTCTTCAGTTAGCTTTTTTTAAAATCTCCTTTTGAATTTGGCCAATTGAGCTTTTAAGTGAGTGTTTTGTTCATTGGATTTTTTCCATCTCATAAAATCTATTTTTAAGGAGTTATATGATTTTTCCATTTCACTAAATTTATTTATTTTTTTTTAAAGATAATTTCTGTTTCCTTTTCCAAACTGTCTTCCAAAGTTCTAATTTCCTTTCCTCATTTTTCTTCTCTTTTTAAAGATCCTTTTTGAATTGTTCCAAGGGAGCCTTGTGAAATCAGAGCAACTCATATCAACTTTTGGGGTTTCATCTGGAGACAATTTGCTTCAGTATCCTCAAGGTTTAAGGTCTGTTCTCTGTTTCCATAAAAGCTATCTATAGTGAGAGTTCTCTTTGATTTTTTGATCATTTTTAAAGTTTGACATGTTGTTAGAACAAAGGGGAGATTGTTCCAAGTTTCCTTTAGAGGCAACAGCAACTTTTTGCTGCCCTGAGTCAGTGCTGCTGACTTCCTTCTGTGCTGGATGGGTGTAAGCAAGTCCTATATTATTCTGGGGTTCAGAAGCTCACTATTTGCCTTTTGTATTTGCCTTGGATGTCTCACATTTAAACTGCTGATGCACTGGTTTCTGAGTCAGGATAGTAGTTAATGCTTCTGTGTTTAGGCTAAAAGCCTTCTGGTGGATTCCCTGGTACCAATATAACATCACCCTGGGTCCTGTCCTATGCCTGCACTTGGCAGCTTCTACTCCGCCTGATTGAAACAGACCTTTTCTGACATTCTTCCAAAATATCTTCTGCTAGAAATTTGTTACCCTCCAAAGATTTGTGGGTTCTATCACTCCAAAACCAGTTCAGAGGATTGATCTGGTGTTGATTTGAGGGACATCAGTAAGAGCTCAGATAAAGACCTGTCTACCCTCTACCATCTTGGACCCATGCCCATCAGTGTTTTTCTGTTTGACCTTTCATCTATTTAATATCATCAAAATATCCTTGCCTTTATGAAGACTACTTAATATAGCAAAAACTGAAAGTGCTTTAACTAAAATAGAATACTTTTGAAAATGGGCCTAGCAACAGATGGTATCTGTCTTAATTATGGGAAGGCTCATCATCAGGTTGGTCATAAGGTGATGAACTGGTTGTTTCTATCAACTTATTTCATAGTGATTACCAAAGCAATAAACATTAGGATTTTAATATGGGTCTTCCTAATTCAACCTAAATCCTTAATTCATTCAGTTCTCAATCTACTGTACCACATACTTAAATTCCTTTGCTGCTAATAGTGTGTTTCAATCTTCATCTTTTTTTGCTAGTAGTTCCCTTTAATAACAGATCACTGACACTGTTTGTTGTTTCATTTTGTTTTGTTTTGTTTTTTAACAATTGTCACTTTTCTCATTACTTCTTCATTAATACCTTGATAGCTATATTTAATTCTCAGTAAAGAATGACTATATTGCAGAATTGAATAAACTGATTGTTTAACAATTCATTTATTAAATACCTATATGATCTTGAGTCAATCATTTAGCATCTCAGCCCATTGTTTGTCTCACATGTCATAGAAAGTTGGATTAAATGGTATCTATTTCTTCATCTCATACTATGATCCTTCTTTCACCAAATTCTTATCACTTCATTTTACTTAGATTGCTATATTCTTTCTACATCATGACTTTTTCTTTCATGGTTTTGTTATAGTGTGGGTTGACATAAGAAATTAAATGAGAATTTTGTGGGAATTTTGTGAAAGGAAAAGATTACATATGAAGGCCAGCACTTGACACAGAAAAAAATTTAGACATTCAGAAATGCATAAAATATAGGTATGATATTGTATAATATCAACATAATTGTATAGTATTTACAATAAGGTACTATAAAAAACCCAGAAAAGAAAAAGAAAAAAAATTCTCTTGCCTAAAGGGAGGACCAAAATTTTTTTTCAAGTATTTTCCAGATCAAGAGGGCAAGACACTTCTAACCCCTGTGTTATGGGAAGGATAATTGTACTTTCTCTTCCTCCTTTTTAATTCCTTCTTCAACTTTTGTCCTTTTCATTCTCCCTCTCTTGTTCTTCCCACTTTTTTTAACCTCAAGTTTAAATCCTTTTTCTTCCTCAATTCTAGCCATTCTCTGAAATTTTCTCAAATATTCCAAATTTCTGCTCCCAAAACTCAATCCCTGGCCTTTTTCATAATTGTAAAGGCATTTCAAAATGTCATTTGCTTTATCAGTTCAAGTCTTACTCCCTCTGTTTTCCTTCCCCATCACAACTTTCTCACAAGAAAGCCAAAAGTAGGAAGATTACTTTAAAGCATGTTAAATGGATCCTTACAAATAATCTGTGAGAGAAGTAAAGTATTTCTCCTAGTAAATTTCCTTTTTATAACACACATTGTTTTGTGAATCATGTTGTGAGAGAAAAAGCAGAGCAAAAGGGGAAAATCCATTATATATATATGTATATATATATATATACATATATATATATATGATAAAGAAGTGAGCATAGCATATGTTGATATAAATTCAGTCTCTTAGTTCTTTTTTCGGTATGCGGATGGCATTTTCTGTCAAAAGTCTATTTGGATTGCTCTGGAGAGGTAAAACAAATTTTAAAGGCAAGTGACTTTAGCTACATAATATAGATATAGCAACTAAGACACAGTAAAGTGCGGATCCAGGCAAATTTTTTTAGAAGAAGACATATATATCCTAACTTCCAAGATTTAAGGATTTTCCACTATTCTTTTATGTTAACATACATATATATTTTGCCCATATTATACCATATATAGCCTAGAGTCATATATAAATCTAGTTCAAGTGATTTAGTCCCTATGCCAATCTGAATGAAATCCATTTTCTTTCCATTTCTTTACAAACTAATCTATAATTTCCAAAGGTTTTTGATTGCATCATGATGGATCACTAAGAAAGATAATCCATTCTGCCTTTTTCTCTTTCTCAAAATACCATTTTATGAGGTTACAGAATTAAAAAGCTTTTTTGCAGCTGACATTTTCAGTTGGCATAAGAGTAAAAATTGACTACATCGTTTAATCAGGAGAAAGAAGGATTGCAAGCTCTGTGCTAAAGTTTTAATGACAGGAGTTCATTAGGCTCAATGCTTTGATTGTAGGCTGTTTTCCTGATCCATTACTTAGTACACTTTACTTTTGAATAAATGTTCTGCCCCTTTCTTTTGAGAAGTTTTGCATTTGTTGCTGAGGTGCAAACCTTGTGATAAAACAGACATTTGTCTTCTGTGCTCAAGCAAGTCAAGCATTAATCTGTGACAAAGAATTCTCTTAGATAAGCCACATCTCCCTGTGATGTGGAGCATTTTCACAAATTCCTTTCATCCAAATAACAATCACACCCTCTCTATATATGTACTAACCACATAAAAGATCAAAAGTACCTGACTACATGTAACTCATTCAACAAGTACTAAGCAGGGCTGTAAGACACTAGACATTCAAAGATGAAGCAAGATATATATCCTTGACTTCAAAAAATTATAACATATGTTTTTGTTTTTTTTTAAATTTTGCTCTGTTTTTAAGACCTAAACCAGGAACTTTTTTAAAAATTATCGTAAACTTAGTAATACATAGTATATGTTGGTCCTGCTTCTGGAAAACAGTTTTAAAATAATAATTTTGTTACTATGAATAGAAATACATACATTAGTATTACTTTAGATTATTAGAGAGGTTGTAGTTGTTCCATAAGACTCTGGACAATTAAAAAGGTCATCCAGAATACCTATAGAGACACTACAATAGCTTTTATTATCTAACTCAAATTAGCTACCTATTACACACATACTAAAGGTGAATTTTGAGATGATATTGAACATCATGGCCAGGAAATAATAGTCAAATTTGAGAAATAAACAAAAATGAACTTTGGCAATATCCCTCCACTACCTAGACATCTGTTATATAGTTCATTTTTCTCTTAAAATGGTTGTCAACATGGTGTTGGCTAATGTTGATTTGAGAAGTGACTTTTTACCATGCACATTTGCAGTTTTTAAAAGGTGATTCTTAAGGCTAAGAAAATTGTCAAAAAGAAAAGTATAAAAATGACTCTAGCTACATATAGTTGTAGATAAGGATGTGAATTCTTTGAGAAAAAGTCCATCCTATCACCATCTTCTTCCTCCCAATTATCCATTTATTCTCCTAGGAGCTCAAGTCTCCCAAATAGTTCCTAATATAAGACTACTTCTAAGTTTTCCTACATTCAGAAAAAATGGAGCATACTCATAATTGGTTTCCATCTTACTTTATTAAGAGATACATGGAGATAAAAGTTAGTCTTCTCATTATGGCTCTAAGAAGTACAAAATTGTCTCACATGGTCTCCTATGCTCTGGAAAGTCTCTGAACTTCAGGAATACAAGACTAGAGTCAACAATTTGCTCCATAATCATCAGAATTCTGCTTTAAGTAGAGAAACTGTATTTGAGGATAAGTGGTTGTGTCTTAGAATCTTGAGACTAGAGATTACATTCAGGGTACTATTTATCCCAAAGTGTTTTTTTCTATCCTGGATTCAAATTTTGGGATCTCAAGGTTATTTGACATATACAAGCCAGTGGACACTGTTGCAGCATATGGTTTATATCTACTTCTGTGAAAATTCCTCCAACACCTGCAGAAGATTTTTTGTATGTGAAAAGTAAAGCTGTGAGATAAGCTGACAAAAAAAGACTTAAGAAAATGGAAAGAATCTTTCAAAGGATGCTTTCAGGGATGTAGTGACCCTAACCAACAGAGGGTTTGAAACATATTCTCTTATGGGACAGTTTGCAGGATCAGAAGATCATAGAATTACAGCTAGTAGTAACCTCAAAAAACTATATAGTCCAAACTCTTCATTTTATAAATAAGAAATTGAGGCCGAGAGAGATTAAGTGAGGCTGAGAGAGATTAAGTGACTTGTCTCTTAAATTAGGGTGTTATACAGATAGTTTGAGGTAAGCTGCTCCCCTGAGAAAGGAAATGAATGCCATCCCTGGAGACTTTGAAAAGCAAAGAAAACTTCAGGATGAGAAAATAAAGAGGACATCTGAAATGATGTTTACTGGGCTTTACAAAAACATGCAAAAAATGAAGTAACAGAAAGGGGCTTGTGTTAAAAGGATGTCTGCCTCCTGGAAATTGAAGAGACTTGAAAGATGTGGAGCCACAAAGGGAAAGAAAATACTATTAGTGAGTAGTAATGTGATGAGGACAGCCAAGGGCCAGAAATGCTGAAATCTAGCAATATTATAATCAGAAAAAGGAACCATGAATGAAGAGGACATTAATTTGGAAATATTTCCTCCACCATTGGAATCCCAATGAAGATAATGTTGTAAATGAAGGAAATGATACAGTTCACTGGGAGGACTGTTGTTCTTATTATTGGGGGGGATTATAATGCATGTCCTGTTTTCATTAACTTATATATAAAATTGGTCATGTCTGAATCTTGTGAGCTTGCATATTTTTAAGGTGGAAGAGTTATTACTCCCATAGAGTTGTCAGATACAGAAATTCCCAGCTTATATGAATAGAAGCGATATGGTAAAGAAATAAGAAGTCCCCCCCCAAGGTTTACTTGAGTCCCTCGTATCTTGAGTGATCCTTTGACACAGAGTACCTCTCTAACTTTTGTACTGTCCTTCCATCCCTTATATTCCTCCAGGGCAACTGAATGTGTTTATCTAAATCATTAAAGCTGTTTCCTGAAATAATTATAAAAAATGGGGAGAAACCTAGTACTCTTCCTTTGTGTTGTACATTTCCCAAGGAGAAAAATATTTGTAATGCCTTTTAAAACTAATATATATATATATTAATTGAGTGCAAAAAAGTCCAAAAGTTTCTGAACTGTTTGAGGAAAGGTTAACCATGTCCAATGGGGAAGTCTTTGCATAATATAAGAGAATATAAGCTCTTTGAGGGCAAATGCTATATTATTTCATGTTTATATTCCTCACTTCTGTGAACATAGTAGGAACTAAAATAGTTTTTTTTTTTAATAAAATTGAAATGGGAGAGCATTTGAGTTAAGTCTAAAGAGTAGGAAAAAATTCCAACAAGGGAAGTTATTTGAAGAAAAGTATCGAGGAATCTTTTCTAGGAATGAAGTATAGTATTTTTGATGCACAAATAGGATAAGTAAGTGAATGAGAGATAGTAAAAATATAAAGGATCAGAATCTTTAGAGATCTAAGAACATTATATAGTATAAGGGAAAGTACCTGCATTTGAATCCTAGTTCTACCATTATTTATTACCTCTATGTCCCTGGGAATTAATTCAGACTATTTATTGAAAAGCCAAATATTGAAGTTTAAGCTTAAATACTTAGGCCACATAATGAGAAGAGAGACCTCCTTGGAAAAGATCCTGATTTGGCCAAAGATTGAAGTCAAAAAGAGAAAAAGACAGCAGGAAATGAGATGGATACTATCATGGAAGCAATGAATATGAGGTTAAACAGATTTCAGGAAATAAAGAAAGACAGAAGGGACTGACATAGGATAATAAAGAGTTGTAAATAATTGAACTGAACAACTTTTAAAGATCTAATTCCAAATTTATGATCAAAACTAATCCATTTCCTTTACAAAATCCAAGAATTTTAGATAAGACTACAAGGCAATTCATAATGAGATTAATTTCATTTCCATTATAGACTCTGCAGTCTTCACAAGATTATTCATAATAAAATGAACAAGAATTGGTGAATATAGAGGAAAGCCCAAACTTGCAACTCACATCTATCTCCCCTTCAAAACTAGTGCATATAAAAAAAATCTATTACTTAATTGTCCATTTCCAAAATAAGCAATTTTCTCCTTTTAAAATGTTTGGTTTGTTCTTGAGTGGAATAACTCCATGCGCCTTTCTGTTTTCCACCTCCCATCTAAGCAAGGTAACAGAATTTAAAAATACTTCCTATTTCCTATCTCTCAAAGAAAGGTGGCAAGGATCTATGCAAAAATATATATTTAGTCTGAAGAATTTTACTACCAAAAAAGACTATCAAATTTATTTATAAACATCTATTATCTGCAAAGAAAACTACACTGAACATCTCAAAGAAATTTAGAAGGACCAAGACTAAGTCTTTTACTGTATAATTAAAATTAGACTTTATTTTTATAGATATATTTCAAAATTTTTCAAAATATAATATTTAATAGGTAATAACTAGATAGATATTTTTATACTAATATCTAACATTTAAAAATGTGTATAAATTGCCTGATATCCTTCAGGGAAAATAAAGCAATTTTAAGTGATCTTCCCTTCTTTTCACCAAGTTCTTCCCTTTCCCAATCTAGGAGCAGATATTATTGGCCACTTTTTACATTAGTATAATATTCTGGGCCCTTTGAGTGTGGAATTGTGTGATTAGATAAGCCAAGCAGATAGAAGACATGGAAAGAGGAGGGAAAAAGGGAGAATAAGAGCAACTTCCAGGACTCCAAAAATCTTCACAAAGAATTGAACTTATTTTGTCAATGTATAAAATAGAAGTGTGTAGAGAAGATACCATGTGACTTTCTTCCCAAAGAATAAATGAGAAATAAGAGTACACAATTTTATTCAAGCTTAATGTCAGATTTTTATGTCATCCATAATTTCTTTTAAGCATTTGAGCAATTGGGTGACTATTTCATTCTTAGCTACATTTTTAGCTATTTTTGATTACCTGAAATAGCTCAGGTAGATGGTAAGTAATATTTTATTTCTAGTTTTATGTTTCTCCTCTAACTAATAGAAAACCACTTCCCCTGAGATATCATCCACACCAAAGCTTCATTTTCTGTGGTAATTCTAATTCAGAACTGAGAGTGTGGGCCTCTGGAGGTAATAGTGCAGAGGAGCCATCCAAATAAATGATCCCCAGCAAACTTCAGCACATTTGATTTGGAGCAAATGCTGCCATTTAAAAAAAATTGTCAGTTTCAAATAATGCTTCTTAATTAGATGATTCAACAGAGAACAAAAATAGTCCAGAACAATTCATTAATCACTTGGCAGCAATAGCATAAATAAAGTTACTTATTTGTACAATATTTTAAAATTCTTGAGTTTTTAGGGAAAATAAAAAAGATAAGAATGTTATTTTCCTAAAATATCAGCTGGAACCCATCTGCATTCCACTGCCTAGTGATATCTTAATTCTCAACCTGATAATCAAAGACTGTCCATAAAGATCATCAAACAAACAAACAAAGCCATTTGTTAGAAAAGGAGATTAATGAAATACATACAAAGTACAATGTTGGTCTTTCTCTGTCCAGAAAAATAAAATGTGTAAATTCATTTGAAAAATGTTTATGGGCTGTAACAATAAAGTTATTCATTCCATAAAATGCTTCTAGTCCTTCCTTTCATTGTATAATAAGTTATTTCAATCTTCTTTCCATATATCATTGGAGAAAAAAGAAAACATATTGAAAAAGAAATACTTCTCCTAAAAAACTGGTCCTTTTCTGTAAATAGAAAAAAAATTATATATGAGTAGGTTTAATAAGAGATGCTCTGATTAAAGGGAGCACAGATAGAAGCATAAAGACACAACTTCTGTGGGGAGGGATGTTAAATGTTTTTGCACAGAATGCTAGAATTGCTCTCCGGGGGAGAACTAACTTCTTTCATAGAATGTTTGCATCGTGGATCATTGGCACTGGGCTCCCTGTAAGTTAAGAAGCATCAGACTAAGTATGAATGCCTGAAATTTCAAGTCAGCTAACTTATTATGTTCAAGGCCACACAAGGAGAGAAGTGTTGAGGAAAGTAAAGGTATACTATAAATAATGAAAGTGTAGACTGTTGCCTATTGAAATACCTATTGATACAATTAATATGAATTTGTGGAGCAAAAGTCATGATTTTTAAATGGATTCAATAAAGTAACATCTGATGATGGGGTCCAAAGATTTAGGTTTTTAGAGGGTTAATAGGCACATATTCTGTGTTGATGAAATCTGAAAAAACAGGACACAATTGTACTAAGATTATCAACCTTTTCAAGCATAACTACTTCTATGTTTAGCCCTTTCCATTTACATAAAGCTGAGTACCATGATGGAGCAAGTTAAAAAAAAAATTCTCAACCTCTGCATTATTTAGGTCCTTCCAAAGGACATTTCAAAAGGGATATGATAAAAATTAATAATTAAATTAGTTTTCTATGTTTGATAAGAGCTGAACCAGAATACTGAGAGGAGTTCTTGAAAGAGACAGGAGTTTTGAGAGCTAAAGAATTCTAAATATTCAAAAAAGCAAGTTGCATTTAAGATGTATATCTATTATGATTCACGAATAATCTGAAAGAAGAAAAGTTTAATCATGATTGTCTGAGAGAGATTGCTAACTGAGGAGCTTCAACGATATTGGTTGTGGTTGATGAATAAAGAAATATGTACCACTCATTCTTTTTGGGAGGGAGAGGCTTATTAATCATAGCAATTTCTCCTACCATCTTACAGATGGAAAAATATAATGGAGTATTGCATGTAGCACTTCATTTAAAGATTATTTCAGAAATTCATCAGAAAGGTGAAAGACCAGGATATCAAAACTGATTGAATAAGCTACATTCCTTCTTTGACAGAAGAGAATTACTCACCATCAAAGACCTCAGTATATAGTACAGTTTACTGAAAGATTGACAGAACTGAAGCCTTTTCCTCCAGAGGATAGTAAACTAATCATACTATCTTTCATGGATACTGAAAAGTTATTATGTGACCCTGAAAATACCCATCTAGCTGAAAACAGATATGTAACACTCAAGAAAGAAGAAATGGAAAGATTTACTCAGGATGGAACAGACATACTTGAGACAAAGTAATATTACTTTGAATTAGCATTAAATAAGAATTAATTAAGAATTAAGCATTGACAGACTTGCAGTCTCAAAAGAGAGTTCCCCTTCCATACATATCGATATACATTTGTACTCCACATACATATATTCCACATATTATCCTCACTTGTGTTCATTCTTCTGACTGAGGATACATTTATTTATGGACAAATGAGCTCATGACTATAACTAGAATATTTTGCAGATATTTTTATTTCTGTGTTATTTTAGTAAATTATTTTGCTTTAAACTAAATGTGTCTTCTGGCTGATTAGTTAAAATACATTATTAAGGGTTTGTGAGAGGCAGCTAGGAGTACAGTAAATAGAACTCACAATCTAGAGTTAGGAAGATATTTTTAAAATCTAGTCTTCGATACTAGGTGTCTGACCCTAGGCAAATCACTAAACCCTGTTTGCCTCAGTTTCCTCTTCTGTAAAATGAACTGGAGAAGGAAATGGCAAACCACTCCAATAACTTTGCAAATATTATTCCAAATAGGGTCATAAAGAGTCCAATATGACTGAAATGACTGAATATAAACAAAAAGACTTGAGAGCCATGGTTTGAAAGGAATTATGACCCACAAATTACTTGAAATGCAGGGCAACTTTATTTGGCACATTATAGAAAAATTCTTTCCTGTAGAAAAAAATTGTCAGGGTTTTTTCAATCAGTTGATATTTCATCATATGAATTTATTTAGTGATTAGTCAAAATTCTGATAAGCTGCAAAAATATATTTGTAGGATAACTGTCTAGATTATCTTTAAAATGTGTATTTTTAATCAATCAGTATTTATAAAGTATCTACTATTAAGCCAGATACCATATTAAGCACTAGAGATACAAAAAGAGGCAAAAGATGCTCAATGTGTGGTTCAAATATTTAGTGTATTAATAGACACATGTCATCAAGGAACTTGCGATCTAGTGATTGTAATGATGCCCAAACTTCTTCCTGAGTATTAAGCAATGGGTAGCCCATATACTCTGTTGCAATCTGTAAAGGGCTGAAACTCTGAGTTGATGATCTGAGGTAGGACAACCAAGCACTTAAAGCTAATTACTGATTGGCCAATATTCTATAAGAATATGCTTATATACTTATATGCCCTTCCCACTATCCTGTGCTGGCCCAATCATTTGGTGTATACAGAGAATTGTAGGAGGGACTGGGAGATGGAGTAACACAAACCAGAGTCACTTTTTGGGTGGGAGACAAAGAGGAGAGGTCACAGAGATCCTGTGTCCATTCCCTTCACTCCTAGTCCTAAAGATCAAGAATAAACACCAAGGACTTTTGCTTATCCTGACTCCAGCTGATTTTAAGGTATCCAGGATGCTAACTCGGTCTTCACAGCAATCCATGTAATTGAATGGAACTTTGAGTTTGTCACCTGTGGTGAATATAAGCAGGACACAAATGGAAGACATGCATATGTTACATGTATAATACATCTGTATTCTTTGAGTGAGTATTCATATCAGCAAGAATATAGTTCCCTGGGAGTATAGCCCAAAAATAGCCAATTAAGTTTTCTGCCTTAAGCACTATAAATTCAAACAACATAGTAATAACTAAGAAAATGTGTCATGAAAGATACTAGAAGAATGAAGAAGGCCTGAAGAAGACACCACTGAATCACTAAACTGGAGGCCAAACGAAAGATTCAATCTATTATGTAAGAGTGATCTACTCCATGACAGAATCAATTTACATTGAATGTTCGAGCTGGAATAGTCTTACAATTCAATAAAACATAAAATCATAAAATTCTAGAGTTTGGAAGAAACTTCTGTAGATATCTACAGAATTGTAGATATCAACTCACATATGAAAAAATTCTATAATGTTTCCATTATCATAATAACATCTGCCAAGACTAGAAAGTTCCCCTATTGTAGGTCAGACTTTTTCCTGTAGTCAAGTAGATCATCTCATCTTTCTTCTACATGACTTTCTTTCTGAAAACAACTATCAAGTTCTTTCCTTTTTAAAATCTTCACTTCTCTAGACTAAGTATTACCATTTCTTTCGATAAAGCCTTATGTAAAAATAGACTTAAGGCCTTTTACCATCCCAATGACCCTTCTTTGACACATCCTCAGGGATTTTCTAAAAGGTAATGCTGAAAACTAAACATAATAATACAAAAATAATGTGTCCAGGGCAGAAGTCAATGGGATTATCATTGACTTATTCCTAATGTGCTTCTCCTGTTGCAAGCTGAGATAAGGTTGCATTTCTGGGTTCAAAATATAGGCAGAATATGAAGTAATTTCATCAAGGGTACATTAAGATATGAGAAAGGCATTAGACTTAAAATGACTTGGGAATTCCAAGAGATAAGGAAATAGTAATGGAGGATCACAGCAAAATCATTTTGCAAAGAGATCGATGGAGTGAGAGATGTAATGCTGTACAAATGGAATATCATATAAGTCAATTTGGCTGGAGTTTGAGGGGGAAAAGTGCATGAGAGGTAGTACTGTGAACTCAGTTTGAAGAGAAACATTGGAGAGAATCTGTGATGAGGTTTAAATTCACAAATTAGTTTGTATTCCATCCTAGAAGAAATAAGTAGCTGTTAAAGCTTCTCTAGCAGGAGTATAACAAGGATAGTTCTATGCTTTGGGAATGTCAATTTGGTAGCTATATGGAGAATAGGTTAGAAAGGAAAGAAACAAGAGGCAGAGAGACCAATTATGAGTCTATAACAATAGTGCAAGTGAGATGTAGAGAGAAGGGGAAGAGAGAGAGAGATGTTGTAAAAGTAGAACTGACAAGATTCGGCAACTAATTGGATGTATGAGTGAGAAAGAATAAGGAGCTGAGGTTGATGTTATAATTGAAAATTTAGTTATTGTTTCCTTCTAGAATGTCTAACACAATACTGCACATGTTGCAGATACTAAAACAACAATTAATTACTACAATAAAAATAATTACTACAACCACAAGAACCACCTTGAATTAAATTAAAACTTTTTTGCTCCAAATAATTTTTTCTATCATGATAACAGATTAAAGAAATATTTCACTTACATAAAGTGTATATATATATATATATATATATATATATATATATATATATATATATATATATATATATATATATATATAAATACTTTAACTATGATTGGTGACTGGTTCTAAAAACATAGTGCAAAATAAAATAATGTTACAGGAAGCAATAAGTTGCACATTACCCAATATTTCACAATATTATAAAGATCACAATCACAGGAGATTTCAATATTATTGTGATATGGTAAAATACACTATCAAATAATTGTAACCTCAAATTCAAAATGTATCTTTTGATTTGCAATGTATTTTTGCCACAATAATTCCACGAAATAGGCAATGTAATTTTTATTCTCTACATAGTATATAAATGAGGAAACTAAGACTCAGAGTAGTTTAAAAAAAAACTTGTTCAAAGTCATACAGCTAGTGACAGAATGAAAAACCAAAGGCAGGTCTTTTGATTTTATCACTACTTGATGTTTTTTCCACTTCACCACAGTACCTCAGAATATAAGGATAATACTTTATCATTCTATATTCTTTCACAATTTACAAAGTACTTTGTACAAATTTAGGCAACTAGGTGATGCAGAATATAGGGTGGGGCTTGGAATCAGGACAACCTAAGTTCAAATCATACCTCAGACACATATTATGTGACTCTGGACAAGTCACTTAATCCTGCTTGCCTCAGTTTCCTTATCTATGAAACGAACTGGACAAGGAAATGGCAAATCACTCCAGTATCTTTTCCAAGCAAGCCCTAAATGAGATCACAAAGAATCAGATATGACTAAAACCGATGGAACAGCAAATGTACAAATATGTAACTCCATAAACTATTTGTCACACTTATAATACATACATGATAAAGTGGTCATGAGATTCACATGTTTTCAATAGTAAATAACCATTGCTGTTGCTGTTTCCAACTCCATTCCTTCCAAGGAATCCCTGCTATGTCTGGTAGTCTGAGCCTTCTCTAGCATTAAAATCACCCAGAATTATAAGCTTGTCCTTTTTTGGCACATTGATGATAAGGGTCTCCAGGGCTTCATAAAAAAAATATTGTCAAAAAGATTATTTTATGGAGAACTTACACATGGTGAGCACTCATAAGTAGTCAAATAAGTTATAGCAGAACATTCTCAAGGTCTCTCTTAAGAACTTTAGAATTGATTCTATGAGATGGAACAGGACCACTCATCAAAGAAGTTAAACAAAGCAGAATTGAAGTGGCTCAGAAGAAGCATGAGATGTACAGTAAAAGAATCCAACCCAATTGTTAATAGGGACTATTTATACCTGACCTATGACAGAACATTCCAAATCATATTGTTCTAATCAACCACAATTATATACACTATAACACAACTCTAACATAGCAATGTCATTTTTGTCCTCTTCGAGAACAAAGGACAACAACCAACCAATACATACATATGTATGTATTTGCATTAATGTCACTGTGAATATTAGCTGTTACTTTTCCTGCATGTTCACTGATTCAGGAGGGGAAAAAAAGTTTGAATTTGGTCAAGAACCATTTTATTTTGTTATTATTCAATGACAAAAATGATATTTCTAATGTGGTCTAGAGGAATAATTACTTATTACTGAATTTTTTTTCAGTTAAATTCTGTTGGTCTACATATGTGACAAGTCTAAAAAAGAAAATGAGGGTTGAAGTTATGGTATATGAAACTAATGAAAAATAATGTTATATGAAATAACAAATATGCATTTAGAAAAACTTGGGAAATGTACATAAATGGATTGAGATCAAAGTAAGCAGAACAGAGCAATGTATAACATTCTTATAATAACATAATGGAAGATGACATTGAAAGATTTTGGCCAGTGTTTTTATTTTAGAAGAATGATGATGAAATATTGCATGCAATACCTTGATAGAGAGTGGTAAACTATAGGTGCTGAATGATGCATATACTATAAGAGATTACTAATGCATTATTTGGTTTTGCTTAATTTCATTGTAACTTTTGGAAAGGAGAAGAGGAAGAGGAGGAATAATAATTTATATAACATCTACTTTATGCCAGGAAAAGTTCTAAAAAGTCACCGGAAAGTGGCAACATGAGTATATATATCTATACATAGACTCTTCAACATTTGACATTTTCCTTTTTTATTACCTTCACTAATGTAACCTCAGAGTTGCCATAATTTTCATTTTTTAATTATTAGTGATTTGAAACTCTGATCAATATGATGATTAACCACAATCCCAGTGCTGTAGAATGTTACCCATCTCCTGATAGAGGTAATAGATTCAATAAGAAGCATGAAGCGTACATTTCTGGACATGGCCAATGAGGAAATTTATTTTGCTTAATTATGAATATTTATTACAAAGGTTTGG
This sequence comes from Sminthopsis crassicaudata, assembly GCF_048593235.1. NCBI lineage: Eukaryota > Metazoa > Chordata > Mammalia > Dasyuromorphia > Dasyuridae > Sminthopsis > Sminthopsis crassicaudata. The sequence goes on from NC_133621.1 coordinate 118,974,668, forward strand.
TTTTTCCTTTTGTTTTCGAAGGTGGATAAAGAGATGGAAGGCAAAGAACATAAACACTCGATAATTGAAAGAAATAAAATATAATTTAAAATAAAAGTGACAGAAATATAAAAAGGAGTATCAATAAATTTTTAAAGACAAGCATGTGCTTGGCATGATATAGAGACAAAGGGCAACTACAAGGCAAGTGGGCAGAATAGAAAATACAACATGGACATTGTGAGATACTTTACAACTTGACTCTAAAAGAATAGACTGAAATAGACAGAGTACCTGCAGAGCTAGTTAAACAAAGATATCATTCAATTGAGGAGGCAAGGAAGGAGAGTCATAAACAAAATATGGATAGAACTTGAGTTCACACATTGGTAATTTCAGCCAGAAACTACTCCAGGATAATAGTATTGTCATCCTATCAGCTACTACTTTTCATCCTTTATTCAACAAATGTTTATTAAACACTACTTTTATGCACAACATTAGCAAATTGTAGCCAGATCAAAATTTAGAGTGGATAGGGCTTCTGATCTCATGGAGCTTATAGTCTGTTAGAGGGAAATAAAACTCAAAATAGATAAGAAACTAAGTGATATGTGCTATGGAATGTTTTTAAACTTGTTTTTCAGCTACACAGTGTTCTATAAAATAAAAGATAATCATCATTCGCTCTCATAACCAATCATCCATTGAATTATGCTCAGCAGATCAGTTCTCTCAAAAATATAATAAAGATGATATATTTTCTAAATAAAATAGTTAATGACTGACCTGGTAAGCCAGTTTTCTTTTATAAAATTATCAATTCAATGTCCCATGCTGGATGCATACAGCTCTCCCAAGCCAAAATTATAAATGGAAAAATGAAGACAAACACACACAATAGAGGGAGAATCAAGTTAAATACAAGAGTCACACAAAATGGCAGGAGGCCTATTTTATATTTGAGGATGCCATGATAAGATAAAAATCATTGTTCAGTCATTTCAGTCATGTCTGACTTTTTGTGATTCCATTTGGGGTTTTCTTGGTAAAGATATTGAAGTGGCTTTCAATTTCCTTCTCCAACTGATTTTATAGATGAAGAAATAAATTCAGTAAAGTGACTTATCTAAGATCACATAGTAAGTGTTTGAGACCAGATTTGAACACAGGAAGATGAATTGTCCTGTTTCCAGATCTGACACCCTATTTATTATACCACCTACTTGCCCATGGTACAATAAGTGATATCTTAGAATATGACACAATTTGGAATTGGCCCATGGCTATTCAGAAAAAGTAAAATCCTCAATGAGATAGGCATTCAGTGAGCATTTATTAAGCATTTGCTAGGTATAAGTGCTTAGAACAGTATATACAGTAAAGAATATAGTCCCTACTCCAAAGGAAGTCACATGCTAAAGGGGAAAAGGAAATAAAATGTAAAGAATGATGAACATATAAGATATACATAGAGTGAGGCAAGTATTTTGAGTGTTCAGTTCAGTCTTAAGATCTCATCTCACAGCATCTGGTGATATTCTATTCTATTTTAATCCACTCAGGTTAGATTCTTATTTCTCTCTGATTACCCATAGAGACAGATAGCTTCCTAATCCATGATTGCTATACTTCCAAAAGTCACGTAAATGAGATTCTTCTCCTGGAAGACAAACCTAGGTCAGAAGAGTATTTATGAAAAACCTCTGATTCCCAAAAAGGCAAGGAGAAGGAAGTACAAGATTCCCAGCAGAGTGAGCACAGAAATTTTAGCTCTACCTGATGCTGCAAACAGTTGTCTTGTGTGCTCCAGGTGTTTTCATCAAACATTTGATGAAAAATTCATCAGGTGTATTTCATCAAACATTTAAGTATCTATTTTATGCCAGGCACTGTATTAGGTGCTGTAGATAAAAGGACCAAAATGAAAATAATCCCTCCCGCCAAGGACCTAACAAAAGCAAAGTTAAAATAAGCAAGTATCAGGAGTTGTTTGTTATTAGCTCTAACAGAACCCCTGTCATTAATAGGAGAGGAACCATTTACTGATAGATCACACATATCAACTTCATGGCAGTAGCTACTTTCTTTCCTCAATGTTTTTATTTGTTTGACTCTTCCACATAAGTCTTAATTTGTTGCTTCAACTGTGTGAAACCTTGCTTCTCAAATCATGTCCTTCTGGTTAAAAGGCTAAACTCAATACAAGTGCTATATAAAAATGCAGCCAAAGTTGTCTATGACAAAGGTTCTCATCGTGGGCTGATGGGTGTCTGGAATCCTGACTTCTAACCAATGTATGGTGATATCAATAGGTACTAATATAAGCCACTAGATCCCAAGGAAAAGGAAAAACAACAGAATCATCATTATCATAGCAAACAAATCACCTTAAGTTTACAAAGTATTTTTATAAAACAACCACACAATAACCCTCTGATGTGGAAATATTATTTTCCCTCCTTTACAGAAGAAAAGTGGTACACAGGGTCCTGAATCTAGAGACAGGAAGACTCATCTTTATGAGTTCAAATATCAGACTTAATAATTATGTGAGCAAGTCACTCATCCCTGCCTCAGTTTCCTCAACTGTAAAATGAGCTAGAGAAAGAAATGGCAAACTACCCTAATATCTTTGCCAAGGAAATTCAGAATTGAAATACCAATGCATTATTGATAGGAATGTGAAATGAATCCAACCAATCTGGAGAGCAATTTAGAACTGTGCCCAAACAGTTATAAAACTGTGCCTACCCTTTGATCCAGCAGTGTCACTACTGGTCTGTATCCCAAAAAGATCATAAAAGAGGTGAAATAACTCAGATGAGTAAAAAAATGTTTGTCACAGCATTTATTGTAGTGACAAAGAATTGGAAATTGAGCAGCTGCACATCATTTGGGGAATGAATAAATTATAATATATGAATGTTGTGGAATATTATCCTTCTACAAGAAATGATAAGCAGGTTGATTTCAGAAAAGTCTGTAAAGATTTATGTAAACTAATACTGAGTGAAGTGAGAAGAACCAGTAGAACAGTGTACTCAATAACAAGATTCTGTGATGATTAACCATGATAGACTTAACTCATCTCAATGATCATAGTGATCCAAGACAATTCCAATATACTTGGAATGAAAAATGTCATCCATATCCAGAGAGAAAAATATTGAGCCCAAATGTGGATCAAAGCATAGTGTTTTCACTTTTTTTGTTTGCTTTATCTTTCTTATATTTTTTTATTCTTTGATCTCATTTTTCTTATACAACTTGACAAGTAGTGACAAGTAGTAAATAGGATTAAAAGGACTGTACATATTTAATTAACCTATGTCAAATTCTTGCTGTCTTGAGGAAGGGGAGGGAAGAGAAGGGGAGAAAAGTTTAGAACATAAAATATTACAAATTTAATGTTGGAAACTATGTATATATGTATTTGGAAAAATGAAATACTATTTGCCAAGGAACTGAAAACTGAGTGGATGCCCATCAGTTGGGGAATAGATAAATAAGTTATGATATATGAATGTTACAGAATATTATTGTTCTATAAGAAACAAGCAGGATGATTTCAAAAAGGCCTGGAGAGACTCACATGAACTAATGCTAAGTGAGGTGAGTAGAACTAAAAGAACTTTGTACATAACAACAATAAAATTATGTGATGATCAATTCTGATGGATATGATTTTTCAACAATAAAGTAATTCAGGTCAGACTTGTGATGGAGAGAGCCATCCATATCCAGAGAGAGAATGGTGGGGACTGAATATGGATCACAACATAATATTTTCAACTTTTTTGTTATTGTTTGCTTGCTTTTTGCATTCTTTCTCATTTTTTCCTTTATGATCTGATTTTTCTTATGTACCATGATAAATGTGGAGAAGATATAGAAGAATTGTACGTGTTTATCATATATTGGATTACTTGTTGTCTAAGGGATAGGGTGGGGAAAAGAGAGGGAGGAAAATTTGGAACACAAGGTTTTGCAAGTGTGAATGTTGAAAACTAATTTTTTATATATTATGAAAATAGAATGCTATGGTTTATAAAAAATGAAATACTATTGAGGGAAAAAAGGGATAAAGAGGGAGAAAAAATGGTATAGGATAAGGTGAATGTTTATATAGGATAGATATGTGGGATAGAAGGAATACAGAGGAAGGAAAGGTGGGAGAAGATAAGGGAGGGACCAGGCAAGGCAAGTTAAGAATTAGAATTAAAGCAGAAGAATTAGCAGGAATAGGAAATACGTGATATACACAAACACTATAACAAGTATCAAGAGCAGAATTCATTAGAATAAAAAGTAGGCCTAATAATCATTGATTTTAGAAAAAATCACACTTAAAGATTAAATCAAGAAAGAAATCTACATTATATGTTGGCCATGTAAATATTGTTTTATATGTGCGTTTTTGTATGTAAAAATACACACATTCCTATATGTGTATATATAAGAATGTAAGTATATGTTTGTGTATGAATGTGCAAATGTATGTATGTGATGTATGTATGTATGTACACATAAATATATCCTTGTTTAATTGTAGCCTACTTGGGGAATCAGAGGGGAATAAAAGAGGGGAAAAGATTAAAGTGAAAAGCACACAGTAGAGACAAAGAATAACAAGGAAACAAAGAAAAGATGGAGAGTATGAATATAAACATGTCTTCTATTATATATACTGTCTTGAAGTGGAAAGTTACTGTTACATATTTTGAATCCTCCCTAATGTTCTGCTGGGCACATGACAATGTTTTGTTATGTTTTTCCTTTTTCTGTCTTTCTATCCTTTTTTTTTACTCTTTTTTTTTCTTATTTGTATTTAGTTTTAAATAAATATATATATATATATTTAAAAATCTGTCAATTAAGTTCAAAAAGAGTCCAACAGGACTGAAATGATTCTTCAACAACAAAAAAGATGAGAACATTGAGTCTGAGAAAAGTTAGATTACTTGCCCATGGCCACAAGCTAGTAAGTGTCTGAGTCAAAATTCAAGCTCAACTCTTTTTAACTCTAAATCTTTTCTAACCACTGCACCATCTCGCTGCACAATTTCTCCTAGCTGTTTGTTCCCTCAAAAGTCAGTATAGGAGAGAAGAGACATTGAGACACGTTCAGATTGGGGAAAATTATATTATGGAAATGTAAACAAATCAGGTTCCCATTCCCACATTCAATGGCAGAAGATATTATTCTCACTCTGTGAACAATTCATATCTCCCAAGAGACACAAAAGTGAGCTTAGCCCATTTAAATGTACTATCCGTTTAACAGTCTCTTCCTTTAACTATCTCTACCAACACTGCCCCTCCACCCTCATTGCTATCAATATAAAGCAGCCCAACTGTGGGAGCTCTCTTTCTATCCATCACCATCAATTTTAAATTAGTCATCAGTTGTCAGTCTTGCCACAAACATTTACCTTGGGGCTGATGTTTCTAACATCAGCTCCAAAAATTGGAGTTTAGAGGTGACCCTTGTTTCTCACATGTTGAATCAATGGAACAAAAATCAAATTGGAAAAAATGTTAAGGATAGTCCTAGTAACAGATAGTCTCTTTTGCCCAAGGATTAGACTACCTAAATACATACAGAAAAACTATCAGAAATTAGGTCACTGGGCAATGAACATTTATTGTCCATACAAATACAGGAAACAGATTTTAAAAATAAAACATGCAATTCTCTCTTATTCCTTTTTAATTCTGTTATAGCAGTGAAGAAATGGGAAAAGGGAGATCAAAGAATGCTAATAAACCTAAAATGGAAAGTTCTATATGCTGCTATAGTATTTTAAAATATTGCAAACTTTATAGCAAACCTTATAGCTTATAGACTTACTATGATGAGTATAAAAGTAATTTTTTTCTATTTAAAAACAGGCAAAAGCATATTAAAGAATAAACTAAGTAAAATTGTCATTTACATACATCCTAAAATCTGATGAAATCTTTGGAGATGTCATTGCAATAATCAAAATGGTAGGAAAGTCATTAGCAGTTTTCTATTTCCATTTCATGGGAAAATGTTAATCAGGCTTATTGAATGGAAACAGTCATACTTCATTTATGATTAACACTTTGGAATGATAGAAATTACAGAATTTAAGAGCCGTAAGACCTCACAGGACATCTAATATAGCCCATATTTGATCAAATGTCACAATTCCATTAAATGTTTGGCCTGTGTTTATATTTCTCCATCGAGGTAGAACCCATTTTATTCCAAGGCAACCCACTCACTCATTACTTTTTAGTTCTAATTGTAAGGAAACTTTATCTTACAATGAACTAGAATTTATTTCCCTGCAGCTTAAGTACATAACTCCCATTTCTGACTTTTGAGGCCAAGAAATCTAATCTTTCTTTCACATGCCGGCCCTCCAGATATTTGAAGGTAACTATGACTTATACCCATAAATAACTTTATCTTGAGGTTAAGCAGCTCATATATCTTGCCATCTCTATCATCATCTGGATACAGTCTAGTTTATATTTGTTTCTAAAAATGTGACACTCAAATGAGTCCAGTGCTCCAGAAATGACCTGAAAGTAGATTAAAACAATGACCTAATTCTCTTGTTATTATAGACACTATCCTTCTCACTTTAGCCTGGAATACTATCAAGCTTGTAGGCCATAATAAATAGATAAATAAATAGACCTTTCTGATAGGCTCATGCTACCTTATTTATCCCTTATTTGTAAAGTTATTTATAGAACCCATGAAGAAATTTTGATAAATTTCAACTTTAACTGTTTTAGATCTTTTTTTAAAAATCTTTTAGAAATCATTTTGAATTCTAGTTCTGTCATTAAGTACTTTCCTAACAATTATTGAGTTATCTGCAAATTTGAAAAAAATAAAATGGATATCAAAAAGGATATAAAAGGATGAAATTTAAAATAGATTAGAAATACATAGTATAAAAGACAAATATTATTGGTAGAGCATATAAGCTCCAAATTTTTGTTTGCCTTAGTTCTTATTTGATGCAAGCAGCTTTCTTCCAAAAAAGACAAAATTCATCTGAAAATCATCTGAATTCAGCACTACATGAATACATGATAAAATATATAATTAGAAAGGGTAAAGCTAAGATGGAGGAGAGACGCCAGGAAGTTGCCTGAGTTCTCCTCAAATTCCTCAGGAACAATATCAAATCAGTCCTCTATGGATTCTGGAGCAACATAACCCACAAAAAGATGAGCAAAATAATATTCCTGCTTAACATAACTTTAAAAGGCTTCAGAAAAGATTTGTTTCACTTTGGTAAAGGTGGAGTACAGACAGGTGCACAGAGTGTCCCAGTAAGCCAGCAGAAGACTCTTAGTCACAGCACAGATCAGCAATTGAAGCCCCTCAAGCCTGACTCAGCAAGCCATTTGACAAAGCAGGTCAGCTGTGAAGCCTCTAGTCCTAGTATAGAGGGGAAATTGCCAGCCTGAGAACCCCAGCACAATATTAGGCCAGACCAACTCAGTAAAGTGGGCAAGCCATAAGCACCAGCATGGAAAACCAGGTACCAGATTCTTGGCCCCTAACATAAGAAACCTGGAACAGTGTCCCCTCTGCCCCAGAATCAGAACTCATTTTAAAAGTCATGAAATGGGCTAAAAATAAATACGAAACAGAAGAGCTCTGACCATAGAAAGCTACTGTGACAAAAAGGAAGATTAAAACATAAACTCAGAGTACTAAAAGTCATACTATCTAAAGTCATACTATCTAAACATGAAGCCTCAAGGAGGAATATTAATCTCTATCAAAACAAAAAATTATTTGAGGAGCTTAAAAAGGATTTATAATCAAGTATCATAAGTAGAAGAAAAATTGGGAAGTTTATGAGTTATGCAGAAAAATTATATATTTTAAAAAGTCAAGGACTTGGAAAAGGAAACACAAAAATTGACTGAAGAAAACAATATCTTAAAAAATAAAATTGGCCAATTGGAAAAGGAGATACAAAAGCTATCTAAATAAAATAAATGCTTAAAAAATCAGAAGTTGGCAAGTGGAAGGTAATGATTCTATGAAACATCAAGAATCTATCAAACCCCAATCAAAAGAAGAAAATATATAATACTTCATTGTAACAAAAAAAAAAAAAAAAAAAAAACTGACCAGGAAAATTGATCTAAGAGAGATAATTTAAAAATTATCAGATTACCTGAAGGATCATTAAAATAATCCAGCAATCACCTCTGAAACAAATCCTCAAAATTAAAACTACAAAGAATATTGTAGCCGAATTTCAAAATTAGCAGGTCAAGAAGAAATACTGCAAGCAGCCATAAAGAAACAATTCAGATATCAAGGGTCACAGACAGGATTATACAGGACTCAGCAGCATCTATGTTAAAAGATCACAGGGCTTAGAATATAACATTCCTAAAGCAAAGGAGCTTGGATTACAAACAAAAAAATATATTTTTTAAATTTATCTTTTTTTTAAAGCTTTTTTTTTTCAAAATATATGCTAAGATAGTATTCAATATTCACCCTCACAAAACATTGTGTTCCAATTTTTTTCTTCCTCCCTTCCCCCAATCTCTCCCTTAGACAGCAAGTAATCCAATATATGTTAAATGTGAGCACTTCTTCTATACATATTTCCACAATTATCATCCTGCACAAGAAAAATCAGATCAAAAAGGAAAAGAAAAACAAAAATAAAATGCAAGCAAACAACAACAACAAAAAAGTGAAAATACTATGTTGTAATCCACTCTCAGTCCCCACAGTTCTCTCTGTGGGTGCAGATGACTCTCTTCATCACAAAGCCATCGGAACTGTCCTGAATCATCTCCCTGTTGAAAAGAGCCACTTCCATTAGAATTAATCAACACATAATCTTGTTGCTCTGTATAATGTTCTTTTGGTTCAATTCACTTCACTTAGCATAAGTTCATGCGTTTCCAGGCCTTTCTAAAAGTATCCTGCTGATCATTTCTTATAGGACAATAAAATTTATATTTATATAGCATAAAGTATTCAGCCATTCTCTAATTGATAGGTATCTACTCATTTTCCAGTTCCTCACCTCTGCAAAAAAGGCTACAAATATTTTTGCACCTGTGTGTCCTTTATAATTTCTTTGGGATACAGACCTAGTAGTGACACTACTAGATCAAAGGGTAGGCACAATTTGATAGTCCTTTGGGCTCAGTTAAAAATTGTTCTCCTGAATGATTGGATCAGTTCACAACTCCACCAACAATATATTAGTGTCCCAGTTTTCCCACATCCCCTCCAACATTTATCATTATCTTTTTCTGTCAGTTCTGAGAGATGTACCTCTGATTTGCCTTAATTTGAATTTCTCTAATAAAAATGATTTAGATAATTTTCCCTATGACTAGAAATAGTTTTAATTTCTTCATCTAAAATATTTCTTTTTCATATCCTTTGACTATTTATCAATTGGAGAATGAACAAGAAACACATTTCAAGCAAAAAGATACATACAGAATAAAGGCAAAAGTCCTTTAGAATATATTGTGTTTCAGCTGAAGTTTAAAAAAAAACAAGTAGGAGTATCAATACTGATCTCAGACAAAGCAAAAATAAATCTAATTAAATGATACAAGGAAGGAAACTACATCTTGCTAAAGGGTATCATTGACAATCTTGGAGGAGAAGTTAAGAGAGTTATAGAAAGAAATAGACAGCAAATCTATATAAGTAAGGGACCCTTCTCCTCACCTTTTAAGAAGTAGATAAATTTAATCACAAAATAGACAGTAAAGAAATTAAGGAGATGAATAGAATGAGAGAATGAATTTCTAAGTAAGTTAGAAATGATACATCATTTGAGAAAAAAATGAATGGTGATAGGAAGGACGAAACATTTTTCACAATGCACACAGTTCCTATACATTTGATGATATATTAAGGCATAAAAATGTTTGTGGCAGCTCTTTACGTAGTGGCCAGAAACTGGAAGATGAATGGATGTCCATCAATTGGAGAATGGTTGGGTAAATTATGGTATATGAAGGTTATGGAATATTATTGCTCTGTAAGAAATGACCAGCAAGAGGAATACAGAGAGGCTTGGAGAGACATCAACTGATGCTGTGTGAAATGAATAGAACTAGAAGATCGCTGTACACTTCAATGTTGTATGAAGATGTATTCTGATGGAAGTGGATATCTTCAACATAAAGAAGATCCAACTCACTTCCAGTTGACCAATGATGGACAGAGACAACTACACCCAGAGAAGGAACACTGGTAAGTGAATGTAAACTGTCAGAACTACTGTCTATCTACCCACGTTACTTATACCTTCGGAATCTAATATTTAATGTGCAATAAGAAAATGGTATTTACAGACATGTATTGTATCTAGGTTATATTGTAACACATGTAAAATGTATGGGATTGCCTGTCATCAAGGGGAGGCAGTAGAGGGAAGGAGGGGATAATTTGGAAAAATGAATACAAGTGATAATGTTATTAAAAAAATTACTCATGCATATATAATGTCAAAAAAATTATAAATAAATAAAATTTAAACAAAAACAAAAAAAATTATATTAAGGCATAAAAACATCACAATCTAATGTAGAAATACAAAAATTAAATGCTTCCTTTTCAGATCATGTTGCAATAAAAATTACATGTAGTAAAAGCCTATGGAAAGATAGACTAAAAATTAATAGGAAGTTAAATAATGTAATCCTAAAGAATAATGGATCAAATAATAAATCATAAAAACGATCAATAATTTCATCAAAGATAATGACTACAATGAGATAAAATACAAAAATTTATGGGTTCTTAAAGGAAATTTTATGTCTCTAAATGCTTATGTGAATAAAATAGAGAAAGGGGGGCCCATGAATTGGATATGCACTTAAAAACTTTTTAAAAAAATTAAAATCTACAACTAAATATCAAATTCAAAATTTTGAAAAATCAAAGGAAACTAACAAAATTTAAAGAAAACTTTTTAAGTAATAAATTAACTAGAGTTGTGAAAATAACAAATAAAATAGATAAATCTTTATTCAATTTGATTAGAAGAATAAAGAAGAAAATCAAGCTACTAGTATCAAAAGTGAAAAAGGTGAATTCAGTACCAAGGAAAAGAAAATTAAAGCAGTCATTCAGAAGTTATTTTGCCCGAAAGATAGATTTCGGAAAAACCTGGAAAAATTTAGTAAATCTAAGGCTAAATGAAGTGATCAGATGCTATTGAAGTGATTAGAACCAGGAGGACATTTGTACATAATAATGTTAACATTGTGTAATGGTCACTAATGAGAAACTTAGTCTTTATGATCTAAGACAATACTAAGGAACTCGTGATGGAAAATACTGAACACATTCAAAGAACTATGGAAAATGAATGCAGATCAAAACATATCATTTTTACTCTTTGGGTTTTGTTTTTTCTTATGGCATTTTCACTTTGTTCTGATTTTTCTTTCACAACATGATCAATGTGGAAATATATTTAACATGATTGTACACATAAAATATATATCAGATTGCTTACTGTTTTAGGATAGGGGCAAGGAAAGAGAAAAAATTGAATCTAAAGTCTTAAAATAGATAACTTAAAAAAGAAAATTATGCATATGGGCAACTAGGTGGGCACAGTGGATAGAGCACCAGCCCTGAACTCAGGAGGACCTGAGTTCAAATTTGACTTCAAACACGTAACTCTTTCTAGCTCTGTGACCCTAGGCAAGTCATGTAACCCCAATTGCCTCAGGAAAAAAAAACAATTATGTGTAATTGGAAAAATAAAATACTATAAAGTAAAAAAATCTTCAAATAAAAATGTGATTTTTTTTGTTAAATTTTTTTAATGTTAAGACTTGAAAATTATATCACCAAAAATGTAAGCTATTATATAGTTATGCCACATAGTTGTTATATTTCTGCACCCATGTTATATTTCCTTAATGATAATAAAAAAGGGATAACTGGAATCGGTACATTATTACAAAATTGCTCTCTTGAAATCATGTTTTTATGATTTTTGACAGTAATTCAACTATGATCTGTTACCCTAATAAATGAAATGTGCTAATTATTGGGAGTAGACCATGAAAGTTATTTGAATTTAACACTGATTAACATTTTCAAATATTAATAAATTATTGGTATGTTGAAACCCATATATTTAATAGGACACAATATATAGCTGGAACTATTTGATTTCTTTAGTTCACAGTGCACCAACAACCTATGATTTCATTATCAGGCAGGCTTCCATTTAAAATCACAAAATGTAGCCACTTTAAAATGCAGCAGATAAAGGAGGAGAGAGAAATTCAGGTTACATAAAAAAAAAATATCAGTAAAAATTTATTTATAAAAAAAGGACTTTTTTAATTGATAAATTTATCACCTAGTGGCCATTTTTATAAGGAGAGACTTTGAACATAACTCAGATGACTGATACACAATCTGCTACCAGTCCAAGCCATAGAAAGAAAAAAAAAAAACTTTCCTAGATTGGTTGAACTTCTCAGAGCTTACTTCAAGAACCCCCAGGGTTATTCTCTTGCCACAATGAGTTATAAGAATGGAATTTACTGGAGGTCATTGTTTGCTGCAAACACAAATACACTTAAGTAAGAATCTTAGACTTCCCAGAAAGCAAACAATGAAACATTCATTTACATCCTAAAAACAAGTGAACTCACAAAAAGACATTTTTTTTGGCCTCGTAGATAAACTACTCAAAATTATTATTATTATTTTTTGGTCCAAAAAGAACCATTGGATATTTCTTAAGTATTTATATGCATAACAAAACTCAAAAACAATCTTAAGAAGTAATAGAATGACAACTATTTTTATTTTTTTAAAGTATTTTTATAAATAAGAGAACTGAGATTATATGACATTCTATGGCATTAGAACAAGTAAGAGTCATATTGAGAACTTGAAATCAATTATTCTGAACTTCAGATGTAGTATTCTTTCAACTCCACCAGGTTGTTTCTCCATGTATATGTGACATTATATAAAAAAAAAATTATTATGAGACTCTATAAACATACATTGCAATTGTGAATAGAAATCATTTTATTAAGAATTTGTTAGTTAAGATACTATTTGTAAATGCTATAAAACAAAAAATGTGAAAAACACTATCCAAACCCTACCAATTGTAACAAACATAACATTCAAGAAATATGCTTTCTACTTAACATACTGTATTTAAAGCATTGCATTCAACCCACCTGGTCAGGTAAGTAGTGAATCTATTATTATCCACATTTTATAGATTATGGAACTTAGTGCAGAATAACTCAGTGATTTCCTTCAGGTCAGAGAGGAAGTCACTTGATAGAGATGAAATTTTAATTTTCAATCTCATTTCAAACAGAAAATGTAGTTTAAAAAATAGAAGGGTGTTGGGGAGGGCTGTAGCAATATTTCACTTATATATTTTATCTACTTTAACAGCAAACTGATCTTTAATATACTGACAAGTTTTCAAAGGCAACATAATGAACAAGTATGTAGGAATGTCAACTCTATACACTTTAGAATTATAATATGACTGGACACTAGACAGTTTAGGCATCCATAATATACTTAGCAAACAATTTTAGCAATAAATGCTGTCAGCATGATAGACTTATGTGCTAATCAGGCTAGTTAAATTTTCTCTCAATATATGGATGCAAATATTTCCCTTCATTTCATCAATGCTTCTCAATTCAGCTACGTGTATGTGTGTGGTTGCTAAGCAATCCTTACACTGGTATGGTATTTGCACTTAAAAACACTGAGACACCAAAATGTGTTTGGTGTTTTATTTATTCTAATGGAAACAATCCAAGACCAACATAAAATATTTCAACATGACAGCCAACACTGCGTAACAACCTGCAACTGCCCCATGTGACACTCTATAGTGAGCCTCATTCTTCTCCAAGAGACTTGCAGCCCCTTATTACCCCCTCCCACAACTCCTAAATGTTCACATAACCACTCTTGGTGCGGGTCGCTTATGAATATCTGCAGGCAGAATTTGACCCTGGAGGCTCATGCAAAGAACTGCAAGGCAGAGTTGGGCCAAGGATCAGGGCATTTGTAGGACAATACAAAGTGTGAATTATTGTAACTCTATTACCCAGTGAGCAAACTAACCTATCAAGCTATATTGGTTGTCACAAAATGCACTAAAGCACACTTCCTCTATTCAGGTAAGATGGAGGCAGGGCTAGAAGAAGGATTCCATATCATAAAATCTAATCTTCCTAATTTTTTTTGGTCTATTTAGAGGACACTAATGGTAAGTAATCAAGAATACAGAATGGTATACAGTTGTCATGGACATTATCACAAAGGAAGAAATAATATTCTTGCAGTCATTGATAAAAAAAAAAGTTCTTGATATAAATACAGTTCACACTAGTGTGATATTTATTTAGCACATATGTAGTATATTACTAATAGTTATTATTATTACTAATTATTACCAACCATTAGTAATAGGACAGTTAATTGCCAGGGATTCCTAAAACAGCCTTCCTATACATATATTATTCAAACTCACAATGAGTTTATATAGGATTTTTCACTTTTGAATTGTTAGCACCAAACTGTATATTACAAATAATTTCCCTTAATTATGTACTGTTTTTGCTCTACATTGATAGATTGTTTAATACAGCAATTGAAGAAGGCAAAAAATAATCATTTCAGCCTCTTTTATTCATGTGCATCCCAAGCTCTGAGAAAAAAAAAATTCGTGTTAATCATGATAAAGAATTTTGTGGTGGTTGTTGTTGTTATTGACAACCTTCTCCATTCATCATTTTATCTTACTAGTATAAAAATCAATAAACACACATTTATTAAGTACCTGCTATGCATCAGGCATGACATGACAGAAAAAAGAATGAAACAGTTTATAGCTTAATGAGTTTAACATTCTATCAAGGGGAATCACATGTACTCTTATAAATATGTACAAATAAATAAGATTAAGTTCAGGATATTGGATGCTAGCAGCCAGAAAAATCAGACATGTTTCAAGAATAATCATTGGATAATATAATTATAAGTGTTTGGGGCTTTGTTGTTTTTTAATATCAGAGGGAAGAATGGGATTCCTAAAAGATCTAGTTATGAAGGAGCCTAGTAAAGAGCTTAGCATGCTCTCTATGAGGGAAAAGGCCCCAGCATGCATTTAATACTACAGGATCACACTTTTACACCCAAAATATAAATTATGAAGCCATGCATTCACCCTTGATTCTGCACAAATATGTTTAAGTGATGCTTAACCAAACCATCATCTTCTCCAGGAATCCTCAGTCATAGGACTCTAGGAAGTATGGATGCATTACTGCTTTCATGATCTTAAGAGTAAGAATCTACCAATTTGGCCTCTCTTAGAATCTCATTTTTCATTCCAAAAAAGAAGATTATCACTTTGTGTCACCACTCTGTAAAACTTGATTCCTATCCTCCTTTCCAAGAAAGTTCGATAAAATTATTTAGAAACTAAGAACAATTATAATAACCAAAAATTAGTTATTTCACTTTCACAGAGGTTTAAAAGCATATGTGTATGTGTGTGTGTATACATATATACAATTTTCAACATCATTTTAATTGAGCTTGTCAAGTCAGTTAAGCAGTCAAACCTGTTGTATTTAAATAGACAAGTAGACAAAATTGTAGTAGCCAACACTATCTTATCAATTTGCCCTTGTTTCAATAGGGTTACATTTTATTCATTCTTGTTTACTGAAGGAATGATAAAGAAGAGAAAAATTAAGGAATAAACTATATGAAAATGGGACTTGAATTTCTGAGTTATGATTTACAATAAAGGGGAAGAGGTTACTAGCCAGAGAAGAAGTATACCCCACAAAGGCTGGTAAGACTATATTTGTGTCAAACACCTTGCAAATTCAAACACTATTTACACTAAAAATAATGACAGCCTCCAAGTTAGAAACTATCGCAATTAGTCACAAACACAGAAGAGCAACATTTGAGATACCTAAAAAATTCAGCTGACAAAATTCAAAAAGGGAGCCAGTAGTAAAACCTGTGGGTTCAAGTATCTCTACACAAATTTTCAAAGTCTAGACAAAAAGAAGAGAAACTAGAGATCCTCATATGAAACAAATCTGATCTCAAAGTTAACACTGTTTTGGTGAGATGGAATCCAAGACTGGATAGATACACCTTATTCAAAATAAACAAGATTTGTAAATGGGCTTAGGGAAGGGAGGACACTTTGTACATTGATAAGCTGTACTCATGTGAAGGAATCTAAGGGGCAGGGAGATAAAGTATTTTGGAGAGTGTTTAGATGAAGATCAAATGATAATCAAACATACTATCATTTCTATTATTGGAATATGCTATAGGCCACTTGGACAGAAAGAAAAAAATTAGATAAGGAAAGCAGATGACAGACATGTTATAGTAGTAATGAGAGATTTCAGTCATTCATTTGGTCCTCTCCCTTTGCTACCAGCACAGCAGCTAATTATTGGTGCTGTCACATATAAAATTTAAAAGAACCAACAAGTAGAAATTCTAATCTGGATCATATTCTAACTATAATCTATACTAGAATCTAACTAACTAGAATCAACTAGATATGTAAGTTCCAATGACAAAAAAAAATAGGCTAAGTTAGTTCAGGAGGGAGTGAGACATGTTGTAGGATTGAAGTCTGAAGGTAGAGAACAAAAAAGAAAACAGATTTTTTTGAGAAGACCAAATGGATGTACCATGAATCTACCAAATAAACTAGTTTTTAAAGAAATATACAAAAGATAAAAGCAAAGCTAGATAAAAAAAAGAATTAGTATAATAAATGGTCCTGTAAAAATAGTGTCAGGAATGCTAAAGTAAAGTGAGCTAAGAGTGAAAGAAGATAAGCTCAACAAAAAGATATTTTCTCCTTCTATAAGGGGAGGAGAGGAAGATAAAATTAAAGAAAGAAAGGGAACTTGTCTTGGAGCTGACAGACTAATGAGAACTGATGTCAAAATGGAAAATCTCTTCATTTCTTATTTTGCTTCTTTTCTCTAGAGTCAAACAGTTAATAAACATTTATTAATCACCTTGGTAAGCTTGGTATTAGAGAATAACATTTACATTGGAAATTACAAAACAAAAATGATTTCCAGGGAGCATATGATACTTAAGGTAAATAAGGAGATATCTAGTAAAGCATTTGGCTACCTTGATAAATTCAAGTAATCTGGACCAAATAAACTACAATCTTGGGTCCTACAAAAAACAGTAAGATATAGTTGCTAATCTAATTGTGAGAAATGATTGAAAGACCATGGCAAATGGGAGAGGGACCAAGAGTTTGGAGATGGGTAAATATTATGCCATTTTTTAAAGGAATGGAAGATTTGAGTTGTGAAAGAATGCGGCCATTCTGGAGAGCAATTTGGAACTATGCCCAACAAGTTATCAAACTGTGCATACCCTTTGATTCAGCAGTGCTACTACTGGGCTTATATCCCAAAAAAATACTAAAGAGGGGAAAGGGACCTGTGTGTGACAAAATGTTTGTAGCAGCTCTTTTCATCAATTGGAGAATGGTTGGGTAAATTATGGTATATGAAGGTTATGGAATATTATTGCTCTGTAAGAAATGACCAGCAGGAGGAATACAGAGAGGCTTGGAGAGACTTACATCAACTGATACTGAGTGAAATGAGCAGAACCAGAAGATCTCTATACACTTCAACAACAATACTGTATGAAGATGTATTCTGATGGAAGTGGAAATCTTCAACATAAAGAAGATCCAATTCACTTCCAGCTGATTAATGATGGACAGAAATAACTACACTTAGAGAAGGAACACTGGGAATTGAATGTAAAATATTAGCACTACTGTCTATCTACCCAGGTTACTTATACCTTCGAAATCCAATACTTAATGTGCAACAAGAAAATTGGATTTACACACATATATTGTATCTAGGTTATACTGTAACATATGTAAAATGTATGGGATTGCCTGAGGGAGTAGAGGGAGGGAGGGGAAAATTTGGAAAAATGAATACAAGGGATAATGTTATAAAAAATTACTCATGCATATATACTGTCAAAAATTATAATTATAAAATTAATTTAAAAAAAGGAATGGAAGATTTTTAAAAAGTTGATTCCTGAGAGTAATCTATAAAGCATCATTTAAAATGAATTCATTAACATCTAGATAGGGAAAATGTGATTACAAAAAGCCACCATAGCTTCAACAACAATAGGTCAACAGAGATGATCCTCATTTTATTTTTTAACAAGATTTTTATTCTTTCTATAAAATTACTAAATTAGTAGGAGAATGTTTCAAATATAACTCATCTAAATTTTGGCATAGATTTTCATAAAGTATTATAATCTACACCAGAATCTGTTCATGGCCAGAGCCACACAAAACAGGTTAGAGACAGGAGACTCAGAAATCAAACTGAAAATTAATTTCGAAGTAAACAAGGACACAAGGCTGGAGCTTTACACTTAATGGGAAAGACCTGAGGCAGTGTGGGGAGATATCAATACTTATACCCATGTTATTATGGTGAGCTTTGGCTCTGGCAATGTGGAGTAGAAGCAACAAAAAGACAAGTTTGATTTATAGTAGGAGTTAATAAACATGGATCCTACAGCTATTAGTCCAAACTCAGAGACTATGTGATGCTGGTGTGAAACAATTCTGGGATTTTGTTGTGGCTGAGATTATCAACTGGGTGAGCTGCAAAGGACTGTTGTTATGCCAAGATCAGGACACAATCTCTTTACTGGACTTTAACTCTGAAAAATAGGATGAATTCTAATATATGAACAATTCTTATAGAAAAAATGAAGCTATGTGGAGTAGAAGACCATATAATCAGATGAATTCAGAATTTCTTGGATTCAAATATTAATTGTTAATGGTTCAATACCAACATTTTAGAAGGTATCTAATAGAGTACTTGAGGAATCTGTACTTGATCTGGTCCTGTTTATTTTTTTTTAATTAGTTACTTAGATAAAGTTACATATTCAAATGTACAGATGTCATAAAGCTTGGAGTGATAGCCAGCACAACAGATGACAAAGGAAGGATCCAAATAGATCTTGAATGACTACAGCCTTTGGCTAAATCTAATTAACTTCCCAAGATTAGGTTGATGGAGTCAGGGTTACATAATAGTACTTTAAAAATCTGTGGATTTTAGTTGAATCAAATTCAATAATGTAATATAGGAAACAAAATAATTAATTTGAAGGACAGCTATAGCTTTCAGGATTAAGGATTTGATAGGAGTGTATTGATCAGAATTTATCAGAAATGATGTGTTCCATTTTGGGCACTAAAATATGAGAGTGGCCAGAGGAGTACAAACAGGATGGTGAAGGGTTTTATATGGGAATTAGTTGAGGGCAATTGTAATATTTACAAGAAAAAACTAGTTGTTCTGTTTCCCAAATCAGGGGCAGCCCTGTTATTCCATGTTGTTTTAAGTCGAGCATCAGGTTACTTAGAGGACAAATTTTTCAGTAGAGTCGGGAATGTCTACCTTCTCATCCAGAAGATAGTAAACAATTTAGTAAATAATTAACTAAAATGGATTGTATCCATATATGGAGCTCTTGAGTACCATTTATTCATCCCATCATGCAGTGCACATGCATAAATCTCTCTCTGGAATACACACTACCCTTGAGAATTTTACCAGAAACATCAATTCAGCTAAAACATAACTTTTTGGTTTAGTGAACTACTCAATTGTTATAAATTTTTAGACACTGTTAATTTAAATATTTTTTCCTTATTTCCCACCCTGTGGGTCCCCCTCACTGTTCTTAGGGAGGTGAGAAGCAAAGCTTGTTTCTCACCGAGATCTGTTTATTAAAACAGGATGACTTTTAAAAAAATAAATTAATCAAGAAGTGATTTTCTGCCCCCCCAAATAGGAAAAGAATCATAATATAGCACATGAAATAATGATCTTTGCCAAAAAAAATTGTTATTCATCAAAGTTTCTCATGGCACAAATTACAAACATGATTTTGAATTCCCTAATCTCTTTTCAGATAAATGATGTAGCATCTTATCATTTGGAAGATTTGATGTCAATTATATACCAATGATTTCTCAGTGTGAATTTTTAAAAGCTTTGAAAAGTTAAAATCCATAGGGCTTTGTGGTGATTACAAATTCCTAATTTGTGACATTGATGAGAAATGTGGGAGGAAGGATGAACAACTGGATCTGGATTCAAAAGTCCTCTATGTAAATTCTGACTCTGCTAGTTATTCCCTTTAGGCCTCAGTTTCATTAGCTGCAAAATTAGTTTAGACTAAATGATTTCTGATATAAAAATGGCCTATGGCCCAGAACAGAGTCTTATTTGGTGCCACTATAGTGTCGATTGTCAGGGATATGGTAACCACTGGGCTAATGGCAAACCAGGACCATCATGATATAAAGCGGTGGCTTTCCTGTTGCCCTACCTTAAAAGTGTCTTGTCATGAATATTCAGTTGTTCTCATAGAGAGTAATATCTCGAAGATCCAGGTTTTTTCCTTACATTAGATTTCCCCATGTTTCACATGAACTCCCTTTTTAATGTTATCTTGCTCTGTTGAAGAGGGCAGTGAATATTTTGTTTATTACTCTCAAAGTTTGTATTCCCAAAGTTTAGTACCTCGTTTTTCAGTCATTCAGTTGTGTCCAATTCTTCAATACCCCATTTGGGGTTTTCTTGACAACCAAATTGTAGTGGTTTGCCATTTCTTTCTCCAGACTTAGGCAATGGTTTAAGTGACTTACCCTGAGTCACACAGATAATAAGGGTTTAAGGCTGGATATGAACTCAGGTCTTCCTGACTCTAGGCTATTCATTGTGCAATCTATTCGGAGCTTATCACATTTAAAAATTTAATAAATTCTTATTAAGGGATGTTCCTTCTTATTCTAAAGTCTATGATCTTATAATATATTTGGAAAAGGTAGAGTAAGTTGATATAAAAATCAAATTGTTGGCCTAACATAAGGGGAAAGGTGGGCTAGTTAATTGACTTTTTTCCTTCGCTTTTCAACTGGCAGTTCTATTCCTTTACTATCAAACCTAAGAAAGTTTAAATAAAGTTCTTTGAGAATTATGAGAAAAATATGAAGCTTCCTAAAATCCAACTTCCCATTTCAATATTTCAACAGAAATTTAGATAATAATCCAGCACTTCAAAGGTCTATGGGTTTGTAATCTTATCAAAATGGGTAGTCTACAATGATGCAAACCAGAACTCATGCAATTCTTGAATGTCAACCAACAAATTTTCCACACATCTTATTCAACAGGGACTTTTATGTTTTCTTGACAATGCATAGATACCAATGGCATACTCAGAGTATCTATTGGTTATGCTTTGATCTTGGGGTGTGACCAGTTCGCCCTATTTTCCAGTCATATATCCACTGAGCACTCCCATAGGTATACATAATTGATCTTGACTTTCTATATGGAATAAAGTATCCCTCCCCTTAACAAACAGGGATGTGTAATATACCTTTCAGGACCAGATAACAGCTTTTATTATTGTCTCTTCTCACAGCATTTCCACATTCTGTAAGGTGCCCTCTCTGCTACCTCAGTATGTTATGTCTTTTCTTTTACTGCAAACTCTAGTGCTGAGCGGGGAACAATTAAAGAGGCTGCAACAATGACTGTCTAACAGAGATTGTTTTATGATAGCCTTGAGGAGCAATGTGAGCTTGTAAACATTCACAATAGCTACCAAAAGCCCAAAATAAAAATTATCTTCAAAATTCTACCTGACCCTGCCATCTTTACAGAAGTCTTGCTGATTTGTCCTAGTTTCTGACCTCCATACTTGAAAGTTTCATTTCTAAAGGTGATATAACACAATGTGATTGAAACACATTGAATGACAAGGGCAACAATATTGCATATAGCAAAAAATGTGGGCTAATATGAATTTATTGCATTAAACTCTACAATTCAGTTTCCTGTTGCAACTTTTCCCTAAGATTATTGGCTTCTTACTTTAAAGAATATCTCACGTTTCTTAACTTACATACATTTCAGACTTTTACAACACTTTGAGGTAGATTATTATATCTCAAGTTTAATCATATCCATCTCACAGTTTAAGAAACAAAGAGGTTAATGGACTTGCCCAAAGCTAAGCGGTTAACTAGTGGCAGAGTCTTAATTGAAACCCAAAGTGTCTGATCAAAAAGTAATGTTCTATTATAGCACCCCCAAACTGTATGCTGGTTAAGCATAGTGATTATTGATTGTGGCAATTGATTGTTTGGGAGGGGCAGTGAAAGAGAAGGAAAAGTCAAGAATGAATCTGAATTTATGAAAGGGAGGATTGTAAAGGCCTCAAAAATAGGAAATATGGGAAAGTGGATTAGAGAGAAATGAGACTAATTTAAGATGGCTTTAGTTTTATGATCCAATAGATATATAAATGATGATATTCATCAAGCAGTTAATGAAATATGATTCCTGTATTAAAAATATAAGAATTTATTATAAATAATTGGGATTTCTATAGTAAAGCAAAGATGGCAGAGTAAAAGCAGAAACTCACATAATCTCTCACTCAACTATTTCAAATTCTTTTAAATAATGACTTTAAACAAATTTTACAGTGTTAGAACACCCAAAAAGATGGAGTTGAACATTTTCCAGTTGAAGACAAATTAGAAGATAACAGAAAAGTCTGTGACACCAGGATAGAAGTACAGCATGCAGTCCCAATGCATACCATGCTAGTGCAGCTCTGGCTGCAGCCCCAACCCCAGCTGGGCCGCAGCATCAGAGAGAAGGGACCTCTGAATCAGTGACAGTACTGGTGACTTTCAGACCTCTTGGCCCAGAGACACCAAAGAGGATTTGGAAAGCCCACAGAAAAGTTCTGTGGAACCATGGTGGGAGCTCAGCCCGCACCCCCAGACTCACCAGCTTTACCAGCCAAATCCCTGCTCTGGTCCACAAATTAACTGGAGCCCCCATCTCAGATCTGACTTTAAAAAGCAAAATTGTCCAATTGGGAAAAGAAATACAAAAGTTCACTGAGTAAAATCATTCTTTAAAAATTATAATTGAGCAAATGGAAACTAATGACTTTGTGAGAAATCAAGACACAATAAAGCAAAACAAAAAAAAAAAAAAATTAGGAAAAATGTGAAATGTCTCATTGGAAAAACAACTGATCTTAAAAAAATAGATCCAGGAGAGAAAATGTAAAAGTTATTGGTCTACCTGAAAGTTACAATCAGAAAAAGAAGGTGGACATCATCTTTCAAAAAATTATCAAGGAAAACTCTACTGACATTCTAGAACCACAGATTAAAATAGAAATGGAAAAAATCCACTGATCACCTCCTGAAAGAGATTCCCCAATGAAAACTCCCAGGAATTTTATAGCCAAATTTCAGATCCCCCCATGTCAAGAAGAAAATTCAAATATAGTTGAGTCTCAGTCAGGATAAAAAATATTTAGTAGCTTCTATATGAAAAGACTGGAGGACTTGGAATATGATATTCAGGAGAGCAACGGAGTTAGGATTACAATAAAGAATCATCTATCCAGCACAAATTAGTATGATCCTTCAGGGGAAATCCATAGATTTTACTGAGGGTACTAAGGGTACAGATATAATTCAGTCTGTGAAGGGGAAATTTTATAGAACCATAACATAAGAAGAATCATTCTTTCCTTATTTCTCTGTCATTTCTCTCAACACTTTTACATGACAGCAGCCAACACCTTTCATAAAAATGTTTCCCAAGAATTTATTTATCCATCTTTGGTTTCATCAGTATAGGCAAACTTTTCGTGAAGAATTTCTTTTGCATTGGATCTGTGCTGACCAAAGGGGATTTCCCCATCCCAATAATCGACCACCAGCCTCATCCATTGTACCTCATCAATTCTATGACTACAAAAGATTCACCCAGTTTACGAATTTACCTATGCCACTGTTTCCTAATAAGTGCATCAGAAAGCATTAGTTTAAAAAATTATTAGTATATTCCAGTATCCCTTATTTTCCTTTGTCTATTTTGGCTAGAAAACTGAAAGTAAATATCATAATAGATATAATATAGAGAGAAGGAATTATGGGATAACTCTGTATTGCACATTTGTATGTATCTATAAGTATACATTTATCTTAAGATCTTAAATGTTATTTCATCTTTCTTTTTTTCTCAACCTAGGTAGATCTTTTCAAATTCACAAATGTCAGAAAAAATATTAAATATCATGGATCTATCCAATATTAAATAGCAAATTTTAGTGAATTTTTCATTGAATTTATTTATTCTTTTGGCAATCTGATCCTGTTGGACATTTTATCTCTAGGTTCTGACTCCATCTCTTCTTTGAACCTTAAGCTTCAATACAAGGCTTAATAACTTCATAGATCTCCTGACTTCTATCCCTTACTTACATTCTGACCATCTTGGTGTCACAAGGCTTTGCCAATGGAACAAAAATTTAAGCAGATCTTCTATTGTTGGGAGAGGCTTTGAATAATTATATAATTATTTTGAAGAAAAGCATTACAATACAAGAGAAAAACTGCTAGATTTGAAATCACCTGGATCCTAATCTCACTCTTCCACAAGGTAATTTCATGACCCTGTACAAGTCACCTTACCTCTTTAGGCCTCAGCTTCCTTAGCTGTAAGATGAAGGAGATATACTAACTAGATATTTCTAGATTTACAAGCTTAGGACATCCATTAGAATGATAGAATGAAAGAAACTCCTCATTAAAAATTCAGTCTTCAAGTGACAGTGACCCCATGGACTAAGATAAATTAGGGGATCATAGAAGAAGAAAATCTATGGATAGGGAAAGATATCATGACAAAAAAAAAAACAACGGGTGAATGAAGGTGATTTAGACAATGTTGATTACACAAAATTAAAAGGGATTTGTATAAACAAAAGTAATGCAGCTAAAATTACAATAGAAGCAGGAAATTGTAAAAGTGGGGGAAGGGGGAAGGAGATAGAGCAAACAATAGATAAGTGAGGGGGCAAAAAATTTAAATTAAAAGGAAAACAATTTGTTAATTCCATAGCCATGGACCTAAAAATTAGTTAACATAAAGTCAGTACTAAGAATTTTAGGCTTCAGAAAGCTAAGGAAAGTAAGCAAATGTTCTATAGCAGGATGAAGAAAAATGATTAAAGTATAAAAATGTTATAAACCATGAACATTAGTATTTTATCTGTTCCCATACTTTCCTTCCCACCTGCACCTCTTCCCCTATAAATTCACATAATAAATTACTTTAAAATACTAAAGAGGTAAGTGTACTATTTTCAAGGATAGGAGAAACAGCAAAGCAGAAAAAAAAAAAAAAAAAAAAAAAAAAAAACTTTTCCCTGCAAGCTAAATGGATAAATATAAAATGCAAGAAGTGTTATTGCTTTAAACCTTCCCCCCACCACCACCAAGGGTGGGGTTAAGTGACTTGCCCAGGGTCACACAGCTAGGAAGTGTTAAGTGCCTGAGACCAGATTTGAACTCCAGTCCTCCTGAATTCAAGGCTGGTGCTCTATCCACTGTGCCACCTAGCTGCCCCCTATCACTTTAAACTTTAAGTGGACTACCATTACTCCAAAATTTGGCTTTGCTGTTTAGGAAAAATAATCAGTTTGAAAATAGTGGAGGTGCACTATATTTATATACCATGATCACATTAAAAAAAGGCAAGCCAAAGATAACAGGAAAAAATGATGAATGTTGGAGGGGATGTGGGAAAACTGGGACACTAATACATTGTTGATGGAGTTGTGAAAGAATCCAGCCATTCTGAAGAGCAATCTGGAATTATGCCCAAAAAGTTATCAAAATATGCATACCCTTTGATCCAGCAGTGCTACTACTGGTCTTATATCCCAAAGAAATACTAAAGAAGGGAAAGGGACCTGTGTATGGCAAAATGTTTGTAGCAGCTCTTTTCGTAGTGGCTAGAAACTGGAAGATGAATGGATGTCCATCAATTGGAGAATGGTTGGGTAAATTATGGTATATGAAGGCTATGGAATATTATTGCTCTGTAAGAAATGACCAGCAGGAGGAATACAGAGAGGCCTGGAGAGACTTACATCAACTGATGATGAGTGAAATGAGCAGAACCAGAAGATCGCTGTACACTTCAACAACAATACTGTATGAAGATGTATTCTGATGGAAGTGGATATCTTCAACAAAAAGAAGATCCAACTTACTTCCAGCTGATCAATGATGGACAGAAACAGCTATACCCAAAGAAGGAACACTGGGAAGTGAATGCAAACTGTTTGCACTACTGTCAATCTACCCAGGCTATTTATACCTTCGGAATCCAATACTTAAAGTGCAACAAGAAAATTGGATTTACACACATATATTATATCTAGGTTATACTGTAATACATGTAAAATGTATGAGATTGCCTGTCATCTAGAGGAGGGAGTAGAGAGAGGGAGGGGAAAATCTGGAAAAATGAATACAAGGGATAATGTTATAAAAAATTACTCATGCATATATACTGTCAAAAAATTTATAATTATAAAATTAATTAAAAAAAGGCAAGCCATTTGTCAGGAAGATTGCTCTAGGAAGGATCAACTGACATATTAGAAATAGTAAAGAAATAATCATGGCTAGAGCAGAGAGGTCAAATAAAAAAGAATTGAGAGATGGTGTTTAACCAAATAACAATGAAGAAAAGAGTGCTCCAAAATATCTTTCCATTTATCTTGTGAAACATGAAGATTTTGAGATAGTTAAGTATTCTACAGTTTCCTCTGAGATAAATTTGCATTGAGTTCTTCATGTATTAATAATTAACTATGTTAAATATTTTTTTTAAATTTTGACTCAGACTCAGACCTATATATTTTATTATGACCCAGATACTTTTCAATAAACCCAAAACACACAATACATTTTCCAGAAAAAAAATTAAGCAAAAACACCTAACATGATGGTAACTAATAGTACTTGCCACTTTCTATTTTTTATTTTCTGGGCTTTTTTTCTTCCTTTTCTCACATTATAGGTTCTATACTGAGAGAAGCTACTGAGGGAATCTTGGAGAAGGATACTTTAAAAATATGAAAAACATAGGTATCTAGGTTTCTTAATACATAAAAAATGCGATTAGAGATTTATTTTGTAAATTGAGGGAAATGGTACTTGCCATTTAATTCTCAGAAGCATTTGTAAGTATATTACCTAACTGATCTTAGCTCAAATCTCTCTCTTTAATCCATTTTCCACACAGGTTCTTCTATCCTCGTTACTTCGATGTTGATGAGCTTCAGAAGTTTCCTCTTGGCTCTTGATCAAATAGAAACTTCTGTTTGGCCCTTAAAAGTTTTAACACTCTGATTTTAGCTGTTTGAAAATATATCAGCCCTAAATTCCTAGAAAGTACAAGGAGAATATTGTCTACTGTTACATTCACAAGATAGGGATATAAAGATTTGTTTTACATAGTTTTCAATATTCTTAGAGTGCACAGTCAATCAACAGTATTTTTTGGCATTTAAATTTACCAATGACATTTTGTTCCTACGATACAAGAAAAGCTGGTTATTGGACTTTTCATAAAGAGAGCTTATTGCATCACCTGCTATCTCAACCAGAATTTTAATGTTCTTCTGGCTTGTTCATACATATCCTTAGGGAAAGAACAAGGCTGCCATTTTAGTCACATAATATGTTTCTAGGATAATAATAACAACAATAATACTTAAAGCTAGTGTTTATGTAGTACTTTAAAGTTTTCAAAGTGTCTCACATATGCTTTCTCACTTGATAATAGCATCCTCTTCTCCCTACAAACAACCTGTCTACATTCACTTCCTTCACCCCTTCTGTGTTCCATCTAAATTGGTCTATATGTTGTACTTCTCCCTTTTCAATGTCTTTGCACATGTTGTCTTTCATGCACACTGTTCTCATCTCCTCCCTAAGGAATTCTTGGTCTCCATTGAACCCAACTACAACCTTTAACATGTTTTTCCTGTTTCTTCAGCTGCTAATGCTTTCTTCCACTCTAAATATTCTTATAATTTATTTATATCTCTGATAAAATATTTTAGTACTTTGGTACGATTGGATTTTGACACATACTCATATTTCCTGCAAAGGTAGTAGCAAAAATAACTTCCAGAAGCAAGTACTAACATGGTATACTTACATTGTGCTTAACAGTTAATAAAATAGTTGCCTTACAACTACCCTATAAAACATATCTATATAATCTACCCTATAAAATATATCTATATAATAGATATCCCCATTTTACAGATGAGAGGCAGTTCCAAAAATCCTTCAAGTAGTAATTGTAAAAGTTAGGCTGTTAACCCAGAACTTAAATTTCCAAGTACAGGTTATTTTAGTAGATCACTTTAGCTGACCAGAGTTTGGGGCCTTAAAAGTCAAGAGAGTAGATCTGCTGGTAAAATGATTCTGCCTATGGCAGAAACAAGCAAACTGAAATCTCACTATTTTTACAGACACCATAAAAACTATTAAGTAGGTTTCCTCCATTTCGTTTTTCTCATGATCACAGGCTTGGCATATTGGAGTTATCCAGTGTACCGACCTTGACTCTGAACTGTGCTTTGAAATGAAATTGTCTGCAAGGACTATATAATGAAAAAGGTTCTACCCTGGCCTTTGTGACTGACCTAGCCTTCTTTCCTTCACTGTAAGTTTTATGTGTTTTGCTTTGGGTCAGGGACTTCAACCCCTGAAGATAGAATGGATGTCATGTTTGTGTCTCTTGAAAACAGGATTGTTTGTGGGATCAGCTGTTGGTCGTTAGTGGATCTCTAGACTTATAAAGCTTCAGAGTTTGTAAAGATCTCATCACAGATTACCAAATCTAATTATTATGTGAATGGGGCTGCCTCATACAATATCTTAAACAGTGAGCTATATATCCTTAGCTTGGAGCCTTACATTTGAAAGGAAACTCATTTACTCTTAAGACTGCTCCAATTTTTTTATCACATCAACCTCAAATCTATCCTTTTTCAACTTCAGCCATTATTCCTTGTTCTACTCTATGGAGCCAAGGAGAAAATTACTTGGAGCAAAAGAAATTGCTGCTTCCTAAAACTGGTCTAATTCTATAATCCCTAGAGTTTCATATCTATTTATATAGCTTCAAATATTCAGTGATTCTTCTTTTTTTAAATGACATTCTTTCATATCAGTGACTTTAGAATTCCACTTTGTCCCCTTTAGGTTATTTTTTTCTTTTTTGAATTTTTTTTCTTTGAAGTACTTATCTTATCTCAAGGGACATTTCACTTGCTCCCATAATCTACAGAGGAGACATGAGTTCCTTTGACATTTTTACCTCTATTAAGAAAAATGATTTATACTTTGCCATTTATAGTTAGCGAAAAAAAACAGGGAATACTCTCTAAAGGTCCCTGAAAAGTTCCCTTTTTTCTCCATCTTATTGAGAGGAAGATCATCAATTCTCTGATTCCTGTTGATAGCTCTTATAGAAAATTTCCCATTTGATACACTTAATTATTGGGCTAGATTATTGAAGTCATTGTGGATTATTAATAAAGAGAAGGGGAATGGTCATTTCAGATGAACTTTCTAACTTTTTTTTTTCCAATAACAGACTTTTTTAGCAGTAATTTTAAAATTCTTGCAGAATTTCAAATGTAAACATAACTTGAGCTTAGCTATTGTCTACAGGAGAGTTTCAAACTGAGGGTTTCAACTACCAGCTATTTCTTGAAGGTATAATAATTTCCTGTGACTTTTCTCATCTTCCCTATGATAAGGCTTCATACACTGATTTGGTCTTCTTTGCCAAATGTCTTTTGACCCTGAGGAATCCAGCAAGGATTTAGTTAAATTGGACTTCCGAGGATTTTTCCCTCTGCAACATGAGGCTGGCTTGCTCAGTTGCTTTTGATCACAAATTATATGATTGGCAGCCTTTGCATCAGAGTTTCATGCTCTTAGAACCGCTTTCTATTCCTTCCTTTTCTTTCCTATTGCTTAGTTTTGAGACATGTGTTAATCATGATTGGTTGGAAAGGTATCTAGTAGAAATAAACTCTCCTTTTATCCTTTTCTATCATGATATTTTTGAAGTAGGTTTAGTAGGAATTCAGTCTCATTGTTTGAGTTGAAAATTATTTGATTTTTTATTATAGCTTTTTTATTTACAAGATATATTCATGGGTAATTTTCAGCATTGACAATTGCAAAACCTTTAGTTCAAATTTTTCCCCTCCTTTGCCTAATGGCAGGCTGTACAATACATATTAAATATGTTACAGTATAAGTATACATATCCATACAGTTATTTTCCTGCATAAGAAGAATCAGACTTTGAAATAACGTATAATTAACCTGTGAAGGAAATAAAAAATGCAAGCGGACAAAAACGGAAGAATTGGAAATGCTATGTAGTAGTTCACACTCATTTCCCAGAGCTCTTTCATTGGGTATAGCTGGTTCTATTCATTATTGAACTAATGGAACTGATTTGGTTCATCTCATTGTTGAAGAGAGCCACATCCATCAGAATTTATCTTCATATAGCATTGTTGTTTAATATAATGATCTTCTGGTCCTGCTCATTTCACTCAGCATTAGTTCATGTAAGATCTCTCCAGGCCTTTCTGAAACCATCCTGCTGGTCATTTCTTATAGCAACAATAATATTCCATAATATTCATATACCACAATTTATTCAGTCATTCTTCAATTGATGGGCATCCATTCAGTCTCCAGTTTCTAGCCACTACACAAGAGGGCTGCCACAAATATTCTTGTACATACAGGTCCCTTTCCCTTCTTTAAAATCTCTTTGGGATATAAGCCCAGTAGTAGCACTGCTGGATCAAAAAGTATGCACAGTTTGATAACTTTTTGAGCATAGTTCCAGAATATTCTCCAGAATAGCTGAATGTATTCACAATTCCACCAACATTATATCAGTGTCCCAGTTTTCCCACATCCCCTCCAACATTCAGCATTATCTTTTCCTGTCATCCTAGCCAATCTGACAGGTATGTAGTGGTATCTCAGAGTTGTCTTAATTTACATTTCTATGATTAATAATGACTTGGAGCATTTTTTCATATGGCTAGAAATAGTTTCAATTTCTTCATCTGAAAATTGTCTGTTCAGATACTTTGACCATTTATCCATTGGAGAATGGCTTGATTTCTTGTAAATTAGAGTCAATTTTCAATATATTTTGGAAATGAGGCTTTTATTGGAACCTTTGACTGTAAAAATGTTTTCCCAGTTTATTGTTTCCCTTCTAATCTTGCCTGCATTAGCTTTGTTTGTACAAAAGCTTTTTCAATTTGATATAATCAAAATTTTCTATTTTGTGATCAATAATGATCTCTAGTTCTTCTTTGGTCACAAATTCCTTCCTCTTCCACAGGTCTGAGAAGTAAACTATCCTATGTCCTTGTAAGTTATTTATAATTTCATTCTTTATGCTTAGATCATGAACCCATTTTGACCTTATCTTGTTTTTGGTGTAAAGTGTGGATCCATGCCTAGTTTCTGCCATACTAATTTCCAATTTTCCCAGCAGTTTTTGTCAAACAGTGAATTCTTATCCCAAAATTTGGAGTCTTTGTATTTGTGAAACAGTAGATTATTAAGGTTATTGAATATTTTGTCCTTTGACTCTAACTTATTCCACTGATCAACTAGTCTGTTTCTTAGCCAGTAATAAATGGTTTTGGTAACCACTGCTTTATAATATAGTTTTAGATCTGGTACAGCTAGGGCACCTTCATTTGATTTTTTTTTTCATTAGGTCCCTTGAATGTCTTGACCTTTTGTTCTTCCAGATTAATTTTGTTCTTATTTTTTCTAGGTCATTAAAATAGTTTTTTGGTAGTCTGATTGGTATAGCACTAAATAAATAGATTAGTTTAGGTAGTATTGTCATCTTTATTAAATTTGCTTGACCTATCCAAGAGCACTTAATATTTTTCCAATTGCTTAGATCTGACTTTACTTGTGTGGAAAGTGTTTTGTAGTTTTGCTCATATACTTTCTGATTTTCCTTTGGCAGATAGATGCCCAAATATTTTATACTATCAGCAGTTACTTTAAATGGAATTTCTCTTTGTAACTCTAACTGTTGGATTTTGTTAGTGATATATAAGAATACTGATAACTTATGTGGGTTTATTTTGTATCCCGCAACTATGACAAAAATGTGGATTGTATGGATTATTTCTAATAGTGTTTTAGTAGAATCTCTGGGGTTCTCTAAGTATACCATTATATCATCTGCAAAAAGTGATAATTTGGTTTCTTCATTACCTACTCTAATTCCTTTAATCTCTTTCTCAATTCTTATTGCCAAACCTAGCATTTCTAATACAATATTGAATAGTAATGGTGATAGTGGGCAACCTTATTTCACTCCTGATCTTATTGGGAATGGTTGCAATTTATCCCCATTACATATAATGCTTACTGATTGTTTTAAATAGATGCTACTGGTTATTTTTAGGAAAAGTCCATTTATTCCTATACTCTCAAGTGTTTTTAATTGGAATGGATGTTAAATTTTGTCAAATGCTTTTTCTGCATCTATTGAGATGATCATATGGTTTTTGTTAATTTGATTATTAATATGGCCAATTGTGCTAACATTATTTGAATTTTAGTAAACAAAAATATTGTTATATAGGTATTTTAAGTGTGCCTCACTTGAAACACCATATTGAGGTTTGAGGTTGGAAAAGGGAAGTATATAGCAAAAAGCTTAAATATATATTTTCTCAAAATTTGTGGATCTATAAAAGAAAAGAGCAAACACATGAGAAATGTTTAATATTTATATACTGAAAACAAACAAGAATGCAAATACAAAATAAATAAATACAAAAATTGGGTATTTAATTCCTGTCATAGCTCCATGAAGTGCATAATAATGTAAAAATGGCATTAAAGAAAGCTAAGACAGGAAGAGCATCTTAACTAGAACCAAATATATATATATATTAAGGCCATCCTGGAAGTTACACAGTTTTGAGGCATGGCACTGATTTTCAAGATAATGAAAAAGAGATGAAAATAAGAAATGCCTAAGGAAAAAAAAAACACAGAACATTTTTAAGCAACTGAGAAAATATCAATAACTACCAATCCATATGCCTACTTTTCCATCTCTATAAAATCTTTATGAGAATAATTTATACACACATCAAGGGGTATCCTTGTGAAGTTATGAGCAGGAAACAGACAGGCTTTCAGAAACTGTATTTTATAGGAGGCCACACAATTAGCTGAAAAGTCCAGAGAACAAAATATCTTATAGTATTTAGAGCTCGTTGGCTACAAAAATGTCATGTTAAAAGGCTTTTTTTTTCAATGGAGTATATCCAATGTGTATGTTAAGGTCACAAATAGTAAGGTTAAAAATCTATAGAAAATACTTTGGGAGGTTTCTCAAGTGTAATTTTGCTAGGCAAAGAGGATCCCATGTTAAATGGGGTCATCACACATAACTGAATGAGAGAGTTAAGACTAATCATGTGTAGAAAAATCACCTTGGCAGCTGTGTGAAGGACTGAAGCAGAAAAAACTTGATGTAGAGAAACCTGTTATAAGACTCTCTCAATAATCCACACAAAATGAATGCCTAGGTAGAAATAAAGGAACATATATAAAAGTTGTTGTGAAGGTAGAAATGGCAAGATTTTTTTGCCTTGATAGTCAAAAATATTGCCAACATTTAATGGTATAATACCTGGACAAAAGAATATGATTCTGTATTCTGCTCTGGTCAAAACATATCTGGAGTTCAGTTATCAACCTGACCTTGAAAAATTTGAATATGTCCAGAATTGGAATAGTGATCCTAAAGATTCTCCATTATTAGCCAGAAAATAATTCAAATGGTATCTTTTTTGATATTTCTGACCTTACAGCTCAAGCTTTACAGAGTTTTCATATTTATGAAATGATGTATGAACATAATCTATCACTATTATCACTCATGTCCCTTCTCTCCACTATAACCTTCCTAGTACAAGGAATAATAAAAGTAATATGTTTGCAATATATTGGATTTGAAAAAAAAAGGTTTATATATATATATATATATATATATATATATATATATATATATATATATATATATATATATATATATATATATATATATATACATGTACATATTATTTTTCTCTTTGGCAGCAGCCAAGCATGTGTTAAATCTATGGTTTAATCAATGTGGGAGAAATAATGTAGAAGTTCTCTCTGCCAATGCAAATTAACACTATAAGTGAAGCAAAAAAAGGGGGGGAATTGTCTTGAGCCTCAAAAAGTTATCCATCACCCTTCAGCACAGAGTATATATAGTATATATAAAGGCAAGACATGAAATCAAGTCTTCCTTATTTTAATGTTGGTCTTTTTTCCTCTATATTATATATTACTATATTATATTGCTTCTCATTCTATTACATTATTAATAATAACAATAATTTATATTTATATAATAAATTATAGTTTTCTAATGCCCTTCTCACAACAACCTGATTAAGAAAGATTGCTTTTCCCATTTTATGATTGAAGTAACTGTATCAAGCAGGAACAAAATCATTTGCCTGCAATTACACAACTAGAAATAAACAGGGTAGGATTTCAATCCAAGTCTTCTGGTAAAACAAAAAGTGTTTGGTCTACCATAATATGCTATGTCTCACAGAAGACTCAAATCTTGATCTATTAATTTATTTGAAACTTATGAAACAGCCCCAGTTTTTGGGATAAGAACTCACTCTTTGACAAAAACTGCTGGGAAAATTGGAAACTAGTATGGCAGAAGCTAGACATTGACTCACACTTAACATTGTATACCAAGATAAGGTTGAAATAGGTTCATGATCTAGATATAAAGAATGACATTATAAAAAAAATATTAGAAGAATACATAGGATAGTTTACCTCTCAGATCTGTGGAATAGAAAGGAATTTGTGACCAAAGAGGAACTGGAAATCATTATTGATCACAATATTGATAATTTTTATTACACTATGTTAAAAAGTTTTTGTACAAATAAAACAAATGCATACATATTAGAAGGAAAGCAATAAACTGGGAAAACATTTTTATGTTCAAAGGTTCTGATAAAGGCCTAATTTGCAAAATACATAGAGAATTGACTCAAATTTATAAGAATTCAAGCCATTCTACAACTGATAAATGGTCAAAGGACGTGAACAGACAATTTTCAGATGAAGAAATTGAAACTATTTCTAGTCGTATGATGATTCTGGCCAATTTCAATGATTTTGTGATGGAGTCATATTCACCCAAAATGAGACTTTGGGGACTGTGTGTGGATCACAATCTATTATTTTTTCTTTTTTGTTTTTCTTTGCTTATATTTTGCCTTCTTTTTCATTTTTCCTTCTTGATATCATTTTTCTTGTGAACCATGATAATTGTGGAAATATGTATAGAAAAATACACATGTTTAAAATAGATTATTTTCTATCTAGGGGAAGGAAGGGAGGGAGAAAAAATTTGGAACATAAAGTTTTGCAAGGGTAAATGTTAAAAAGTATGTATTTGTTCTGGAAATCCCTTTAAATAAAAAGATAGTCCCCTTTGTAAGGAGGGAACTCTTTTTTCACAATTATCTGACTTTTGGCCCTGCAAAATATTTGTTGTAATCAGTTGATCTCTTTAGTGTCACTAGTCTCTGTCAGGTTTATGAACAGTCTTTTCTCCAAGTTGTTTTTTGTTTGTTTGTTTGTTTGTTTTCCCTAAATAGGAAAGATAGAAAAACTTATTGTGCTGAGGATAAAAGATATCTCAAATATTGATGTGTAAATTCTGGCACCATTCTGTTCCTATAAATCTTGTCATTTCTATCTTCCTGCATCATGTTAACTTCTTGACTTCCTAATTTTATACTAATTTAATCTGACCCCACATCCTAAAACAGAAGAGGCAAGCTCTCTCCTGCTATACTACCCTTTCTCTTCCCTGTTACAGACCTCTAGGTTAAATCTAGCTCCTATATTTTATCGTATTCATCGTCCCATTTTCTCCATTCAAACTGCTTTATACCCAGCTAACTATCATTCATGAAAATAACCCAACAAAGAGAACAATCAGAAAAGGAACTCAGTTTAACAGGTTGAGGATAGAAACATAAATTGGAGCTAAAGCA
Source organism: Sminthopsis crassicaudata (assembly GCF_048593235.1). Lineage (NCBI taxonomy): Eukaryota > Metazoa > Chordata > Mammalia > Dasyuromorphia > Dasyuridae > Sminthopsis > Sminthopsis crassicaudata. Next base: position 119,010,876 of record NC_133621.1, read on the forward strand.
GATACCACAAACTAAAAGTGATAAAAACACAGGAGCTCCAAGCCCAGAAGGATGGTAAAAGTAGAATCCTCCAAATCACAGAATCACATACAGAATTTAGAGTTTGTAAAGATTTCAGGGGTCATGCAACTGAACACATTTGAAGAATCTTCTCTGCTCTATAGCCTGGCAAGGAGTCATTAAGATTTTACTTGCGGAAGGGGAGAACTCACTACTTCCCAAGAAGGCCAATTCCATGCTCAGATAATTCTAAGCATAATCTTTCCATACATCAAGCCTAAATTTGTACAGTAGCTAGATCCATATGCTCTAATAGTCTCTGGCTAGAGAGAAAAAATCCATAAGAGGTAGTAGAATAGGTAGTAGAGAATAGCCGAATTGAAGCAAGTCATAAAGACCAAGCTGACTGCACTGATATCTTTTTATAAGTTACTTATATAAGTCTTACATAGTAATCTCAGCATGCCCCAAAATACCTACTTTCTCATGGAGTTCTAATAATTTGTAACATTCTGACAAGATGAAAAAAATGGGAAAAGTTTAGTGACCTGTTTTGTTATATTGTTGTTTTTAACTTATCTGAAAAAGCTACAACAAACTAATAATTGAGCACCACAATACCAGTTCTGTACTAAGTTGAACAATTATTGTTTCCCTACTCTGATCATGCAAATGCTTAAAAATATCCACCTGACCTTCATTATAATACTTAAGCACCTATTTAACAGCACCTATAAATAAATGTGCTGCTTTAATAAACCTCCGACTGAAACACTAAGAAGATACCTCTTTTATATCTGTGAGTTTCAAAAACAATTAGATGAGCAATAATTCTGGCTGTATCTAATCCCTGATATCAGCTAAGAAAAAACAACTTGATTTTACAAACTGAAGTGGCAGGAAGACTTCTGAGAACTGGGGGGCAATATTACAACAAGCAGGCAAGATGACATGGATGTCAGAGGTGAACTGTGCACAATGAAAAGTTTTTATTCATAGAAATCGACCTACTTCATATAAAATAGAACTGAATTGTTGCAGGAAAAAAAGAGGGGCAGGCACTGTGAGAATTTTGCAGCTCCTATGCAATTGACTTTTGATTTTAGTACCTAGATCACTGAACTTGACTGATTTTATTTTGAACTCTAGGATCAAATTATTCTTTTTGTTTTACATTTGAAGCTATTCATCACTAGAGCTCTTCCTAATCTTTCCAATGTTCTTAAAATTTATTATCCTCCAGGTTCTTTCTGATCTATCTATAGTTTCTTGATTACATGATAATTTGTCTCCCATCTCCATTCTTTTGTATTGATTATTCTCAATAACTAGTATGCTCTTCCACCATACTAGAACTTCTAAATAGCTTTCTTTAAGACAATTTAAGTACCACTTGTTCCACAAAATCTCTCTTGATCTGCCCTCCTCCTCCAGCTGCTAATATTATTCTTTTTCAGGATATCTTCCATCTAGTCTATATTCCTCTTAGATGTTTATTCATATATACATATGTATGTATATAAAATTTATTTCCTTCACTGGAATGTATACTTCTTGAGAGTCAGGATTGTTTACTGTTTTTTAACTTGTATCCCCAAAACACTACTATGTTTAACAAAGAGTCAAGCGTAAGAAATATTTGTTGATGGGTAACTCATTCTTTACATTTGTTTTCTACATAATAGGCATATTTTGTGGTATTTGATTTCCGTCTTCTAAGTACATAATTTTTATGTTCATGATGCAATTATTTGTATGAGATTTCATTCAATGGGCAAAATGTTTCCTAAATTGTTGTCACATTTCAATAATTGTGAATGGCAGTAGCAGAACAAGATGCCCTCCCATGTGAAGTTCATCACCTACAATCCCATCGTCATGCTGCTGACTAAAGACTTTTTGTAGAGGACCAGAACTCTGAAGGAGTATACTTGCAACAAGGTGTTAACTCAGTGGAACTGATGAGATGATGGTTCTCTAGTTCACATATAATTAGTACTTAGTATAGCTCTCTAGTTCACAATACATAGTATGCTGTAATGATGTAATTGTATTAAGATATATAAGGGCTGAGAAGGACTGGAAATGAGACATTCCATTTTTGACCACCCAGCCACGTGGTGGCTCTCCTGCCTTCATCATACTGCCTTTTCCACGAAGACAAAGTTTTCAAACTTATCCTGAGGACCTCCAGAAAGCTACAACTCTTGATATCAACTCCCTAAGCCTTCTCTTCCCTCTGACTGCATGGATGGATGGTGAGATACCAAACTCCCTATGCTTTCTTTTACAGAGGGCAGAAGATAAACTTTTTAATTCACTCCATTCTGTATCTACTGCTCTCTGTCTAATTTCATCTCCTTGGAATAAATTCCCCCATGTCAAACACCCCAGCATCCCTCCCTTCTCCGTTCAAGTCTTCTTTTGTGAATTGTTTTGTCCCATTAGATTATAAACTCCTCCAGGGCAAAAACTGTCTTTTTTAATAATTATAGCCCTATCATATAATACATGGCCTAGTATATAATAGACACTTAATAAATGTTTATTGGATTAGATTGGAAATGTTTACTAATATCCATTTACCTTAACATAATTTTGCTCTTCTTTAGTCAGTTTTTACTCCAAATCATTTCTATCCAATTCTTTCTTGAGTTCTGGTCCTACACAATGACCTGCTTAGCAGACACTTTGAGTTATGTGTTCCATATGAATCTGAAATTCGACATTTCTAAAAACCTAACCCTCTTCTAAACTACCCTATTATTATTTTATTTTTTATTTTCTTGGGAACAAAAGTGGGAGGGAGGGGAAAGAATGGGGTTGAGGCAATCAGTATTAAGTGACTTGCTCATGATCATACAGCCAATATCAAGTGTCTGAGACCATATTTGAACACAGGTCTCCCTGCTTCTGGGGCCTACATTACCAAGCTGCCACCTGGCTGCTCCTTGTTATAGATATTATCATCCTTCCATTTACCCAGACCCATAACTTGTTATCATCCCTGGCTCTTCACTCTTACTTCCACCAATCAGTAACTAAATTTTCTCATTTCTATTTCCATGTCTCTTGAATATGTCCCCTTTTCTCCACTAACTTATCATAGTTCTAATTCTTAATCACTACTTAGTCAATAAGCATTTAATAAGCATTCACTTGTATTAGGTATTGTGTTAAGCCATAGGGATAGAAACAAAAGAAAAAAGAAAAATTATGCTTGCCCCCAAGAAGCTTAGATTCTTATGAGGACAACACATAAGAAGAAGTTGAGAAAGGTGGAGGGGATAAGTTGCAGAGATATGATGTAGACTTCCAGAGGAGTATGCCCTGCTCAGAAATTTTTATAAAAGATAGATTTGAAGAAGTCATTAAAAAGGAAAAGTTTATACAGATGTATATTTAATTCTGAGAGACAATATGACTTCATAGAGCATTGAAGTCAGGAAATTATGGATTCAATCTTAACTTGACAAATAATATCTTTGTGGCAAGGGCCCATTATATAGCCCGTCAAAGTTACCAGGAAGCCCTGGTAATAATAGCTGTTGATTTGCAAGAATATTTATATATAAAATATTATCTGAATGTGTGCTTTCTGAATTACATACAGATACTTATTGTGCAAAATTCACTGATACTACTGTGAAGTGTGCTAAAGAGATTTCATTAAAAGTTCAAATTTCCAATATCAGATTAGATTGAAAATTCATTAAATAAGGATCCTGAAAAACAGAGAATCTGTCAAAGCAGAACACAACTATTCTTTTGTATACAAAGGATCTTGACCCAAAAAGAAAGTTAAAAATCAGTAGGTAAAATCTGCATCCATTGACACTACTGAAAAAAAATCATTATTTTAAACAAGGAAGATCGGTATTTCCAATGAAAATTTTAAAATATATATCTAAAAAGGACATTGATAATATTTCTTTTCCTTGGGTAAAAAATTTATAAGTTTGGCCTGTTGTATATGTATTCTCTAAGAAATAAACTGGAAAAGCCAATGGTTCACAAAATACTTTTCTTTTTTAAAATATTGATGTTTCTAGAAAATAGAGAAGTGGTTCATCAATAATTCATAACATCTTTTCCCTCCAAAAGAACTTAGAAATCCATATTAGGTACATTTTCCAATATCCTTTTTTTAAAATTTTTAGCTATAATTTCAGAGATAATTGCAAATAAAAGGGGTCCTTCAGAAGTTATTCCAATCATTATGATTTAGCTTTCTTTAATAGCAATCAAGGCAAATAAGAAATGAACAAAAATCATATCTACATTTTGGTTCAAATACCTCCTATTTTTCCACAACCTAGATGTCATTTTTAATCATAATTAGTTTTAAAAAATTGTCATAAAATTTACTTCCTTAAAAGCAATTGATGCTATTCCAGATTTTGAAAACCATGAATCAAATGTGATTTTGGAATTATTTACACAAGTTCTCTTTTCTTATATGTTTAGAATATCTTTATGTCTCAGTTAATATCACCTGTGTGAGATACCTGCAACTATCTAGAGGACTGGATTCACTTAAATTTGACAGAATGAGATATTAAAGTTATGCTTTGATCTCTTTTTCTTCACATAAAGAGAATGCTATTAGACACCCACAGATTGCCTCCCAGTCCCATCCAGATATTTTATAAATGCTTGCTACAGATGTCTAGGAGGATCTGGAAAGAGACTGGTTCAGTACAATCCATCTTTGTCTAGTCTGCAGAGCTCAGGAAATTATTCTTTTTAAGATAAAGAAGAGACTAATCTTAATATGGCAGAGTAAGAGGTTATAATAAAAACCAAATATTCTTAATTATGTCAAAACTTCTAGCAAATGTGCCAAGTAAAGGAAAGGAACAAAAATTAAGATTATCTATGAGAAAAAATATCATGTTTCAAAAAAGAAAGATCTGTAAAAGAAATTAATAAGCAAAACAAAAGAAGTTTCAATATGATGAATAAATATTAAGAGATAAAGTAAACCAAAGAGAAGATACCAGAAGGGGGTAAATAGAATAGTATAAGCCAAGGCTTTAGAAATGAAATTAGATCTATCACAAGGTACTCCATTGTAGATAATTAATTCACTAAGAGAAATAAAGATCTGACATCTATAAGAGTGGAATTGAATCAGCAAGAGAAAACCAAAAAAAAAAAAAAAACAAAACAAAAAAAAAAACTAGGCTTTATTTCTTCAAGCATTCAGAAGAGAATCATAATGAAATTATAGAATCACTGAGGAATAGAATCATCTTAATGGGAGACAAAAATAAGCAGAAGCAGTAGAATAAATAACAACAACAACAAAAACATCATTGTACCGGGAGAGGATTTGAGAACTCTTCAAAATAAATAAAAAGTATTAGAGGATAGGTATAACATGAGAAACCTATGAATTATTGCTGTTGAAAAAAAAACACCTCTGATTGTAATGTTTAAATAAATCATGTAATAAAATTTTCTGGAAGTATTGACAAAGAGGGGCAACAGAGATTGACAGAATCTGTGGTATGCTAATTAAGAAGAATATCAAGTTCAATTCCCTCAAACAGATTGTCACAAAATCTAAAATTTCAAAAGAGAGATTAACAAATGGCTAGAAAGAAACACACTAACATAAAGACATCAGTCCAGATTTTTCAGTGTTTCTCATGCAGGCTGAGAAATGTTGGAAGGAAACTAGAATTCAATACCCTGGAAATGAAAGGAAACATCTTCACCAAAATATTATCAGAAAAAGTGAAAACGTCTTTAAGGAGAGAATGTAGTTTAAAGTCAACAAAAGAAATCCAGACATTCCAGTCAAGGAAATTAAACTTCAAAACAGTTTTTGATATGCAAATAAATCACCAGTAGAGCCTTAATAAATCAAGTCAGTGAGCATTTATTAATTATTCATTATTATTACCACTAGGTAAGAATTGTGCAACCAACATAAGCAAAAATAAAGACAGCCTCTTCCCTCAAGGAACTTATTTTCTAACAAGAAAAGGTAAAAAACAAAAGGAAACTAAAAAGGGGGATTCAGGTACCCAGGTAGGGCAGAGTTATGAAGAATTACTGATAGAAGAACATTTGGGAAAAGAATGAAGGATGGCCCAATCTATATTTGCCTTCAAACCAGAAGCTTTGGGGAAAACTTACCTGTGGGGGAAAGAAAACAGACAGCTGCATGATTCTGGACAAGCCACTTAACTTCTTTATGATTTAGTTATTTGACCTGTAAAATAGAGATAATGATAACATTTGTCTTCCATGGTTGTCTTGAAGAAAAAGTAAGATAGCATTTCTAAAGCATTTTACAAATCTTAAAAATAATATATAAATACTAGCAATTTATGAAATTATAATTATTTCTATACTGTTCCTCTGTATTCAGATTTGTCCATTTCTTTCTCTTTTTGTTGATGTTCTAGCTTTGGCCTTTTATGTAAATTCAATGCAGAATTCAGTTCAAACTAGTATTTAAAAGAGAAGATCACTATGTGCTAATGGAGTTTTATTTAATAGGGAAGAAAACCAATTCACATATACTATTTAAGCTACCATATAAGTTTTAGAAGCCTCAAGTTACACTAAGAAAGATATTATGAACAATTAATTTCCTGATGAATAAACCTCTATCCCAGAAGTGCAGAAAAATTCATTATCATTATCATTATGATATCATTATCAAGAGGAAAATCTGTAATTATTAACATCTGAAATTTCTAATCATAATCCTTATGATTGTTTGACCTGTTCCACAAAGATCATGAGAGAGGAATAAATTGTTGTTTATTATGTATTGTTTTGAATTTGCAAGGTGCATAGAACTATGCTGATGATAAGCTATGTTCAATTCTATTAATATTTGGGGAAAATAAGATTTCCATTCCAAATAATAAGTTATGATTGGTATAAAATTAGTTCAGACTAGGGAGAAAGGCATTTTGGGAACTGAGCTCATACTTTACATCCATATACCATGCCAATTTGATTAAATTTAGAAAAAAGAGAGAAAGATTGAATTTAATAAATATAAGCATTGAAGTTTAGGGCATCAATTTGTTCCACTAATACCAAGTACTCCATCTAACTGGATTTTTCTTGTTGAGGTTTTTTCAGTGTTGACCAGAGGTCTCAAACTCATCCATAACTCCTGTATGGTTAGAACTAGATTAAAATGTTAGTAGGAAATGCTTAACAAAATAAATTAAAATGCAACATAGATTATGTTAATTTATGCTTTCTAAGTCAATGTGCAATCAGGAACTGCACTACCCACCTTCTGCCACAGAGCTAAATGCTGAATACAAGCTTTAGTACCCCTGAATTTTAAGGTTAAGTAGGGAAGTCATGCTTTTTGATTTTCACAAAACTGAAAGATATCGAGCAGAAATAAACTCAGAAGACAATCTTTACCTTTTGGAAAGTAACAAAAGCAGCAAAAAAGTTATGAGATCGTAAAAGAAATGAAAGATCAACTCAAAAAATATAAGAAAAAAATCAAGAACATAATTTTTAAATAGTTTTATATAAAGAGATGATACTATCAAGGTCATATGCTACAGTGGATAGATCACAAAATCACAGATGTAGAATTGAAAGGGACTTTGGATGCCTTTAGTTCCAAAATTCCTTCATTTTACAAGTAAAAAAACCTGAGGTTGAAAGTAGTTAAATAATTTGGCAATGATCTCACATAGCTTGGATATGTGTATGTGTATGTGTATGTGTATAATAATATACAAATTAATATATTAATATTTAATAACTATTTATACATATGTATATATAAAATTTCTGGGACAGAATTTGAACTCAGGTATTCTTAGTTCTATCCATTATATCTAATCCTACCTAGCTACCTTTACAGAACAATTCTTAAAATCAGGAAGACCTAATTCCTCAATTCCTACTTTGATAGATAATAGCTATGTGACCCATGGACTAGTTGACTTGGCATAGGGAACTCTCTTAGAGAATGAGTAAATATAATTTAATAAGTTTAAATTTAAGTTTTATACTTGAAAATAACATTTTATTAATATGTTATATATATACACATATATGTATATAAATATATATGTAGATATACATTTTAATTGTTTTGATTTTATGTGTATATCTGTGTGTGTGTGTGTGAAACAAAAACTTCTAAGACACTGTTATAGAAATCTGTACCTATGAAGAGAATTCCTTATGCCAATGATATTACAAGCCTAAAACAATGATGAAAATAGCAATAATAGTTAATTTCCTTCTTGTACTGTCTAAACAGGAAAGGTCAACCAATATCGTAAAGAAACAGTGACTAAGGAATACCAGTCAGGGTGATATACAGTGAAAGGTTGATGTCACTTGGGATCACTACTGACTTTGAGGGAACCCTGAAACACTTGGCCAATTAATCTTTGTGGATGCTCTTAATTGGATTAGCCCAGCATGAGGGGATTTCTATACAACTATGAAATAGATGAAATGACAGAACACTATAGATTATCCCCAATTAACACTATCATTGTGATCATTTTGGCCAGAGAACAGCAAAGTAAATGGCAATATTACAATAAGACAAGATACATTGGGGAAAATGAAAAATACTTGTATTTTATATGCTAAAAACACTTTAATGCGGACAGCACTTACTCTTAAAACAGGAAAGACACAAATATTTATGAAATCTGGACTAAGGACATGAATGATTTTTACTATGTGCTTGTATTACATCATAACAAAACTGGGTTTTTTTTGTTGTTATTATTCAGTTATTTCAGTTGTGTCTGACTTTTCTTGACCCCATTTGGAGAATTTTTGGCAGATATTGGAATGACTATTACATTTTATAGCTCATTTTACAGATGAAGAAACTGAAGAAAACAGAATTAAGGGATCTGCCCAGGATCATTTAGCTAATAAACATCTGAAGCCAGATTTGAACCCATGTCTCTCTGATTCCAGGCCTAGCACTCTACCCACTGCGTCACTTAGCTTCCCTTAGAGCTATAATAGAACTATACCAAATAGACTCATTATACCACAGAAATTCATTAAAAAATTATCTGCTATAACTATAAAATTCCCATGTTACACAAGAGGGAATATGAAACAATTCAAGTTCTATAAATAACAACATATGTTGTGTCCATTGCCACAATAATGATCCTAAGAGAACAGGATAAACTATCATTATAAAGAAATTTAAGCTCTACCTGCCAGAAATCCCTTAAAGACAGGCATCAAATAGGATGCAAAAACAGCTCAATGTTGCTGCTGAAGACATTGGAAGATTGTATCAATATTTAGCTGATCAGCACAGTTGAAAATTGAACAATCTTAGTGAAGCCAACATGGCAAAGAGTAAGAACTGCCTGCTATCTTCCTGGCTTCCTGGCATAGAATCAGTACCAGGTCAATCCTTTGAATGGGTTTTGGAGTGACAGAACTCACAAAAATTGGAGTGTAACAAATTTCAAGCAGAAGATATTTTGAAAGAACTTCAGTAAAGGTCTGTGTCAATCAGAAAGGGAAGGAGTCAGCCCAGCACAGTGCAGTGCAGGGGAGCCCAGGGCAGAGAAGCCTTTCAGCGCCAGGGGAATCTGGAGGGACCCTCTTAGCCAAAATACAGCAGCATTGACTCCTCTGTTCTGGTTCAGAATGCAATGAATCAGCACACTAGCTGTGAGATCTCCAATACAAATACACAAGGCAAATAGTGATCCCCTGATCCCAGTATAACAAGCAGGACTTGGCCATGACCAAGAAAGAAACTAGCAGCACTGGCAAAGCAGTATGAAGTCTCTGTCACCTATAGATGAAGCTTGGTACTATCTCCCCTTAGTCCTGAGAGCAGACCTCCACTATTAAGGATGAGCAAAAAAGCAAAAAGAGATAAAGTTTGAAAGGGTAATGAGTTGCTCTCCAACTCAAAAGTCTCTCTTAAAAGAATTCAAAAAAGATCTTAAAAGAGTTAAAAGAAAAATGAGGAAAGGAAATGAGAGCTTTAGAAAAGGAAACAGAAATTGTCTGAAGAAAGTCACTTCTTAACAAATAGATTGGGCAAAATAGAAAAAGAACATAACTCATTAAAATATAGATCTGGCAAAATGGAAAAAGAAAACAACTCCTTGAGAAACAGAATGGGCAAAGTGTAAACAGAGATGGAGTCCCTAGGAATAGAATTGGTAAAATGGAAAAAAAAAATCCAAGGAACAAAGTAACTCATTTCAAAGTTAAATTGGCCAAAGGCAAAAGAAGTAAAAAAGTTAAGTGAGGAAAATAATTCACTAAAAATTAGAATTGAACAAACAGTAGTGAGTGATTAAATGAGATATCAAGAATTAGTCAAACAAACCAAAAAAAAAAAAGAAGAAAACAGAAGAAAATGTAAAATATCTTATCAGAAAAAAAAAAAAAAAACTAACCTGGGAAATAGATCCAGAAGAGACAATCTAAGAATTATTGGACTATCTGACATGATGAAAAAAAGACCCTATCCAACATCTTTCAAGAAATCAGCAAGGACAACTGTCCTGTTTTCCAAGGCGATTAAAGTAGACATTGAAAGAATCCACTGATCACCTCCTGAAAGAGACCCTAAAATGAAAATTCCAAGGGATATCATAGTTAAATTTCAAAATGATCAGATCAAGGAGAAAATGCCGCAAGCAGCCAGAAAGAAACAATGCAAATATGAGGAGTCACAATTAGGATAACTCAGGACCTGGCAGCTTCCACATTAAAAGAATTGAAGAAAAAGAAGAAGAAAAGAATATAACATTCCAGAGGGCAAAGGAGCTTGGAATAGAGCCAAGAATCAACTATCAAGCAAAATTAAGCATTATCTTTCCAGGGAAAAAGTGGCTATTCAATAGGGGGTTGTCATTCATTTCTGATGAAAAGATTAAGTTGAACAGAAAATTTGATTTTCAAATACAGAACTCAAAAGAAGCACAAAAAGATAAAAAGAGAAGGAAAAACAATAACTATGTTGTTTAAAGGTTAAAATCTTTGCATCCCTATATGGGAAATTGATATGATTAACTCTTAAGAATTATATCTCTTAGGGGTATAGAGAGTGTTAGAGGACAGATAAGATTTAATTTGATTGTGATTATATAAAACAGAAACTAGGAGTTGAAGCAGGATTATATTAGAAGAAGAGGACAGGGGAGGTGATTTTTCACATGAAGAGGCAAAAAAGATCTATTACAATTGAAGGGGGAAAAGAAAGCGAATATGCATTGTGTGAACTTTAATTTCATTGGATTTGGCTTAATGAGGGATAATTTACATTTAGTTTGATATAGAAACTTGTCTCATGCTGTAGGGAAATAGGAGGGGAAAGAAAAGGGGAAGACTAATAGAAGGGAGAACAGAAGTAGAAGTGAAAAGGGATAAAAAGGGCAAGGGGCTGCAAAAGGAAAGGGCAGATTGAGGCAGGTTGTGGTCAGAAGCAAAACACTGGGGAGGAGAGATAGGGTGAAAGGAGAGGGAAAAGTATAATTTGGGGAAAATAAGATGGTAAAAAAAATACAGACTTAAAAATTTTAACATTGAACGAGATTGGAACAAACTCTCCCATAAAATAGAAGCACATTGCAGACTGGATTAAAACCCAGAATCCTACAATGTGTTGTTTATAAGAAACACATTTGAAGTAGAATGATACAGAGAGAGTAAAGGTAAAAGGCTGGAGCAGAATCTATTATGCTTCAGTTGCAGTAAAAAAAATAAAAATAAAAATAAAACGCAGAGGACACTAACATGTGGCTGGAGTTGTGAACTGATCCCACCATTCTAGAGACCAATATGAAACTATACCCAAAAGGCTATCAAACTGTGTATACCTTTGTTGCTACTGGGCCTGTAGCACAATGATATCATTAAAAAAAATACTGATGCTAAGTGAAGTAAGTAAAACCAAGAGAACATTGTACACAATAATAAGATTATGTGATCAATTCTGACAGACATGATTCTTTTCAACAACGACATGATTCAGACCAATTCCAATTCACTGTAATGGAGAGATCCACTTGCATCCAAATAGAGGACTGGGGAAAGTGAATGTGAATGACAACATAGTATTTTCATCTTTTTATTGTTGTTTACTTACTTTTTGTTTTCTTTCTCATTTTTTTTTCTTTTTGAAAGATTTTTTTTTCATTTTGATCTCAATTTTCTTGTGCAGCATGGTAATTATGGAAATATATGTGTAGAAAAATTGCACATATTTGACATATTCAATTACTTACTATTTATGGAAGGGGTAGGTGCAAGGAAAGAAGAAAAATTTTGGAACCCAAGATTTTTCAAGGATGAATGTTGAAAACTATCTTTGCATATATTGAAAATACAAAACTATTATTCAACAAAAAATAAAGATCATTCTCCTAAAAAAGAATAAAATTTTGAATAACATTTTGCTTAGTTAAAGACACGTGAAGAATGCAATTCCAAAAGCAACAATATATCAGATATCCCTGATACCCTAAATCAATAAATAAAGATAAGCAGATTTATAAATCAAGACACAAAGTCAAAGCAGCACAAAGAACCAAAGAAACAATACTATCTACCTCAAAAACTATATTATAAAGGTTTAAGAAAGAAATTTAAAAAGAGAGAATATCCCTTCCCAAAAATGGTAAAAGTGAAAAATATCTGGTTAGCCTGTTGGACAAAAGAAACACAAATTAGGTCAAGTGCAAAACAGAAAGTAATCTATGACATAAAATTGTTGTGTGACAGTTCCCTTTTATTATCCTGCATCAGTTTCCCTAAATTTTCCTGCCTCAGTTTCCCTGGATTGTTCTGCCTGTATACATGGTTGCGTCCCTCCTTTTCTGACCATTAGAACTGAGATAATTAGGGCTGTGGAGATCTGACATTCCAGAAGATAAGACTCCAGACGTTCTATTTCAGATACCTAATTGGTATTGTTTATAACCCTAAGTTTCAGACTTCCTGGCTCTAATCTGGACACCTCTTTAACTCCTGTTTTGTTAGAATTTTTGATCCTATCCCCCAACCTGTCAGAACCAGATTGATGGTTCCTGCCTGGAGATTCCTATTCATCAGAGTTTGGACTCTACCTCCCTGCATTTGTTTAGCTACTGTGTATAAATGTCATTGAGAACTCACACTTGCTGCTGGATGCTTTGGACATCAGCCCTGGGTGCAAAGCCCCCAGCACAATCTCTCCCTTTCAAATAAATAGTAAAAACTCTCTAATATCTATCTTGTCTCAGTTTCTCCAGAATTACAAAATGATTATGACAAGAAAACTCCTTGAAACTCAGTTCTCTGCAAATATGGGAAGGAGTAGGGCCAAAGAAAAGCTATAATTATTGTTTCAAATGTGTCAGTGATTCATTAATTACTTGAAAAGTACTTTACCAGCTTCTACTGTAATGCTAACTAGAACCCATCTTTTCTTTGCAGAAAACATTAAATAATTACCACTAAAATATAAAATAATAGTAGCCCTTCCAAATAAATATTAATTATCTGTTTATACACTTTATGCAAAGCTTGCACAGCTTTGATACTCCAAATTAAATCTATGAACATTTTAAAGAAAAACAACATATAGGCTGAGGAGCAAAAAAATGTTTGCCAAAAAGCTCCAGAACATACAAGCTCAAACTTTGTATGCAAAGCAATTCATTGTCTCATCAATGACTCCAGACTTAAGTAGTTGAAAATGTTGCAACATTCACATCACCTTTATGAACATTTTATTCATTTCTATAATTGTGGTTTAGTAATTTACTTCAAAAGTACAAAATAGTCCCAGAATACTGAAAAAAAAAATAGATAAGAGCTGTATTATATCTGTAATTAGGAAGTGTTGAGTTCAAATTTGACTTTACATACTTATTAGCTGCCTGCCCTGGTCAAATCATTTAACCTGAGTCAACCTCAATTTTCTCATATTTAAAATGACTCTAAAATAACACCTATTTCTTAAAGTTTTTCTGAGGATAAAATGAGATGACAACTAAGAAGTGCTTTACAAATCATAAAGCTCTATATAAAAGAAAAAAAGAAAAAAAATCTATTTAAAACATATCACCAGGCTGACAATATCAGGAACAAATGACAGAAAAATGTGGCATATTCTATAGAGGCAGTTTATATTCTCTATGATTCTGTTTAGCCTTAAATCTTATCACAGCCAAAGAAACTGAACATAGGTTGAATAAAAGCTGATTCTGTGAATGTTAAAAGATCTCCTGCAATCCTGAAATCAAGTTTTAAAGTAAAAAAATATATATTTTATATTTAGACCAATTATAAATACTGTAATAATGGCAGATGTGTATATATTATAATAGTAGTACATATATAAACATATATTCAATATATATAATCTTTGATAAATATGTATACAGATAAAATTTTTGGCAAGGTAAAGTGGATGATAATATATCTAGATGTCCAATAATAAAACTTATCAAAAATGGCTGAAATAGAATAAGCACAAGGCCCTTGACCTTATGAAAACTATAAAAAAAGAATACTTTTCTTTTGTTTTCATTTTTTTGTAAACTTTTTTTTTTTTTTTTTTTTTTTTTTTTTTTGCTGAGTCATTTATGGTTAAGTGACTTGTCCAGGGTCCCATAGCTAGGAAGTGTTCCAGATTTGAGGCCAGATTTGAACTCAGATCCTTCTGATTTCAGGGCTGGTGCTCTATCCTCTGTGCCCCAGTAAACTTATTTTTAATGCACATTGCTTCATTATTGACATTGCAAGAGAAAAATCAGAGCAAAAGGGAAAACCATGGGAGAAACAAACAAAAAAAGAGAAGTTAACATAGTATGTGTTGATTTAAATTCAATCTCCATAATTCTTTTTCTGGAAGCAGATGGCATTTTCTGTCTAAAATCTATTGGATCACTATTGGATCACTGACCCACTGAGAAGAACCAAGTCTTTCATAGTTGGTCATCCTACATTGTTGCTATTAGTGTGCACAATGAATTTCTGGTTCTGCTTGTTTTGTTCAGCATCAGTTCATTTAAGACATTACAAGCCTTTCTAAAATCAGCTTGTCTGGGGAGGCAAAGTCTTGATAGCAGAGAGCAGATGAGATTTCCTGATACCTTCTCTGATCTTCTCTCAAACAAACAGTAGATTAAGCCTCTAAACTGGTTTTAGAGGCAAAGAATCCACAAATATTTGGAGTGCAACATATTTCCAGAATAAGATACCTTGGAAGAATTTTAGAACAGATTTATTTCAAACAAGAAGGGGGATAATCTGAAGAGCCCAGACTGCAGCACAGGAGCCTAAAGCAATGAGCTGGGGACAGGAATCAGAATGTTGCAGCTTCCACACACCAGGAAATCATCTGTGAGTCTCTTAGGCTACTCTGTCCTGGTTGCAAGCAGGTGGTTTGGCAGATTTTCTACAAAAGTCAAATTGTAAACCATTGAGCCCTGGAAGAATAGGAGACCTAGCCACAATCACCCAGCATCTATAGTCAATCAGCAGAACTGCCCCAGGGGAAACTAAAGCACCTGTCACTCCTTTTCATTAAGAGCACATCAAAAAGCCTTTAAAAATGATTTTTAAAAAACACAAAAAGAAATCACCTTAGACAGCTTTTATGGAGAGAGACAAGAATAGAATTGAAATCCTGAAGTTCCTAAAAGAAAATCAACACCAGATGAAGCCCCAAAAGGGAAATATGAGCTGGTTCCCATTTCACAAAACTTTCTTGGAAGATTGCATAAAGGATCTTACAAGAGATATAGAAGAAAAATGGGGAAAGTAAATAAGATCTTTGCAAGAAGGGATGGAGAAAGCATATAACTCCCTACAAAATAGATTTGATAATAGGGAAAATATATATAACTCCTTACAAAATAGATATGAAAAGATACCAATTCATTGAAAAACAAAATCTGTGAAATAGAAAAAAATACAATGGACAAACGATTCAATAGAATTACAATAGAAGAAAATGATACACTAAAATTAGAATTGAACAAATGGAAGTGAATGACTCAATATGACTTCAAGAATGAAACAAAAATAAAAATAGAAGATAATATGAAATATATAATCTGGAAAGTAGATCTAGGAGAGATAGTCTAAGGATTATTGCACTTCCTGAAAGCCATGATGAAAAAAAAGAACCTAGACATTATCTTACAAGAAATGCCCTGATGTCTTAGAATCAGAAGGTAAAATAGCCATTGAAAGAATTCACTGATCATCTTCTGAAAGAGACCCCAAAATTAAAACCCTAAGGAATAGTGTGGCTAAATTTCAGAACTATCACACTAAGGAGAAGAAATTACAAATAGCCAGAAAGAAATAATTTAAATACAGAGGAGCCACAATTAGGATTGTCCAAGACCTAACAGCTTCCATCTTAAAGGATCAAAGGCAAAGGAACTTGGATAACATCCAAGAATAAACTATCCAGCTTAAATGAGCATTATCTTTCAGGAAAGAAAATGGACATTTAATGATATAGGTGAATTTTATCTATTTCTAATGAAAAGACCAGAACTGAACAAAAAAAATTTGATCTCCAAACACAGAACTCAAACATAAAAAAGGTAAAAAGGAAAGAACTATACTTCTGTTATAGGTATACTTAGAAAATATGGGTATAATTTGATTTTTTTATGTTAATATGAAAAAGAAACTAGAGATGAAAATGGCATCGTACTGGAAGAAGAGGAAAAAGGAGGTAAAATAAGAGAAATTACATCTCATAAAGAAGCAAAGAAGACTTGTCTCATAGGGAAGTGGGAGGGGAAAGGGGAAAAGAAAGGGAAAAAAAACAATAGAAAACAGAGGTATTAAGGGAAAGATATAAAAAGATAGAGGGGCTTTAAAGGGGGAGAGCTGTTTGAGGAAGGTAGTCATCAGAAGCAAAATACTAGGGAGGAGGGAAAGGGAAAAGAGAAAGACATAACAGGGTAAATAAGGTGGTATGAAACACAGAATTAGTTATTTTAACTGTGAATGTGAATGAGATGAACTCTTCCCTAAAACGGAAGCAGATAGCTGTGGTGACCACGCTAGCACCCTGGGCACCTTAGAATCAGCTGGAATCAGGATAAGCAAAAGTCTTTATTCTTGGTCTTTAGTGGTAGAAGTGAAGAGAGTGGACGTGTGGGATCTCTGCAACTTCACCGCTTCCTCTCTCTTTCACAGAAGTGACCCTGGCTAGACTCACTGCACCTCCTACTCCCTCTTACAATTCTCGGTATACACCAAACAACTGGGCAGCATAGGATTGTGGGAAGGGCCACTTTCAAGCATATTCTTATAGAGTATTATCCAATCAGTAATTAGCCTCAAGTGCTCCATTGTCTGACCCCAGTGCATTGACTCAAGAGTTTCAGCCTTTTACAGATAGCAGACTGGATTAAAAGCCACAATCCTACAAGATGTTTACAAGAAACACATTTAAAGAACAGTGACACATACAGAGTGAAGATAAAGGGCTGGAGTAGAATCTATTATGCTTCAGGTGAAGTAAAAAAAAATAAATAAATAAAAAAGTCAGGGGCAGCAATCCTGATCTCCAATCAAATTAACAGAGATAAGAAGGGAAATCTTATTTTACTTAAATGTACAATAGATAATGAAGCAATATCAATACTAACAATATATGCACCAAGTGGTATAGCATCCAAATTCCTAGAGGAGAAGTTAAGAGAGATGCAAGAAGAAATAGACAACAAAATTATACTTGTGAGGAATCTCAGCCTTGCTCTCTCAGAACTAAATAAATCAAGCCACAAAATAAATAAGAAAGAAGTTAAGGAGGTAAACAGTATTTTAGAAAACATAGGTATGGTCGATCTATGGAGAAATTGAATAGAGACAGAAAGGAGTTCCCTTTTTTCTTGGTGGTTCATGGTACCTATATAAAGATTGACTATGTACTGGAGCATAAAAACCTTAAAATCAAATGCAGAAAGGCAGAAATAATAAATTCAATTTTTTTCAGATGATGCAAATAAAATGACATGCATTGTAGAGCCAGGAGAAAATAGACCAAAAACAATTAGAAATAAACAATCTAATCCTAAACAACAATCAACAATTTTATCCAAGAGAATGACAACAATGAAACAACATACCAAAATATGTGAGATGCAGTCAAAGCAGTTATTAGGAGAAAATTTATAATTCTAGATGCTTACTTGCATAAAATAGAGAAAGAGATCAATGAATTGATTGGGCTTACAACTGAAAAACCAAGAAAAAGAACAAATTAAAAATCTTCAATTAAATATCAGATTTGAAATTCTGAAAATAAAAGGCTAGATAAATAAAATTGAAAAGAAAAAAAGAAAGAAGAAAGAAAAATGAAAAAAGAAAATTATTGAATTAATAAAATTAGGAGTTGGTTTTATGAAAAAAACAACAAAATAAATAAACCTTTAGTTAATTTGATTAGAAAAAGTAAAGAAGAAAATAAAATTGTTAGTCTCAAAAATGAAAAGGGAGAACTTTCTACCAATGAAGAGGAAATCAGAGCAATAATTAAAAGTTATTTTGACCAACTATATGCCAATAAATTTAATAAAATGAAATGGAGGAATATATACAAAAATATAGATTGCCCCAGGTTAACAGAAGAGAAAATAAATTATTTAAATAGTCCCATTTTAGAAAAAAGAAACAGAACAAGCTATTAATCAACTCCCTAAGAAAAAAAAATCACCAGATGCAAATGGATTTACATGTGAGTTCTACCAAACATAATGAACAATTAATTCCAATATTATATAAACTATTTTTTTAATAAGGAAAGAAGGAGTCCTGTTAAATTCCTTTTATGACACAGATATGGTGCTGGTAGCTAAACCAGATAGGGTAAAAACAGAGAAAGAAAATTATAGAGCAATTTCCCTAATGAATATTGATGCAAAAATCTTAAATAAAAATATTGGCAACAAGATTACAGAAAGTCATCCCCAAGATAATACACTATGACTAAATAGGATTTATACCAGAAATGCAGGGCTGGTTCAATATCAGGAAAACTATTAGCATGATCGGCTATATCAATAACCAACCAAACAAAAATCATATGATTAACTCAATAGATGCAGAAAAAGCATTTGATGAAATCCAACACTCATTCCTATTAAAAATACTAGAGAGTATAAGAATAAATGAACTTTTTCTTAAAATGATCAGTAGCATCTATTTAAAACTATCCAGCAAGCATCATATGTAATGGGGACATACTAAAACCATTCCCAATAAAATCAGGAGTGAAACAAGATTGCCCACTATCACCATTACTATTCAATATTGTATTATAAATGCTAACTCTAGCAATAAGAGAATTAAAAGAAATTAAAGGAATTAGAGTAGGTCACGAGGAAACCAAATTATCGCTCTTTGCTGATGATATGATGGTATACTTTGAAAAAACCCTAGAGAATCAACTAAAAAACCACTAGAAACAATTGACAACCTTAGCAAAGTTGCAGTATACAAAATAAATTCACATAAATCACTTTTATATATTATCAAAATTCAGCAGCAAGAGATACAAAAAGAAATTCCATTCACAATGACTATCAATAGTAAAAAAAAAAATTTCAGAATCTATCTGTCAAGGGAAAGTCAGGAACTATACGAACACAACTACAAAACATTTTCCACACAAATAAAGTCAGATATAATCAGTTAGAAAAATATCAAGTGCTCTTGGATAGTTTGAGTGAATATAATAAAGAAGACTATTAAATTAATCTACTTATTCAGTGCCATATTAATCAAACTCCCAAAAAATTACTTCACAAAGCTAGAAAAAATAATAAAAAAGTTCATCTGGAAGAATAAAAAGTCAAGAATTTCAAGGGAATTAATGAAAAAATGCAAGTGAAGGTGGCCTAGCTGTGCCAGAACTAAAAAAAGCAGTGGTCACCAAAACAATTTGGTACTAGCTAAGAAACAGAGCAGTTGATCAGTGGAATCACAGGACAAAATAGTCAATAACTATAGCAGTCTAGTATCTGACAAACCCAAAGATGCCAGCTTTTGGGATAAGAATTCATTATTTGACAAAAACTGCTGGGAAAATTGGAAACTAGTCAGGAAGAAATTAGGGCTCAACACACACCTAACACCACATACAAAGACAATTTCAAAATGGATTAATGATTTAGACATAGTGATATTATAAGTAAATTAGAGGAACATAGGATAGTTTGCTTCTCAGATCTGTGGAGAAGGAAGGAATATGTGTCCAAAGAAGAACTAGAGTTAACTGTTAAACACAAAATAGATAATTTTGATTATATTAAGTTAAAAAGTTTTTGTACAAACAAAATTAGTGCAGATAAGATCAGAAGGGAAGCAATAAATTGGGAAATCATTTTCACATTTAAGGGTTATGATAAAGACCTCATTTTTAAAGAGAATTGACTCAAATTTATAAGAATTCAAGCCATTATCCAATTGATAAGTGGTCAAAGGATGTGAACAGAAAATTTTCAGATGAATAAATTAAAACCATTTCTAATTATATGAAAAGGTGCTCTAAATCACTATTGATCAGAGAAATACAAATTAAAACAACTCTGAGATATCACTATACACCTCTCAGATTAGCTAAGAGGATAGGAAAAGATAATGACGAATGTTGGAGGGGATGTGGGAAAAGTGGGACACTGATATATTGTTGGTGGAACTGTGAATGGATCCAACCATTCTAGAGAACGATTTGGAACTATGCTCAAAAAGTTATTAAATTGTGCATGCCCTTTGATCCAGCAATGTAACTATTGGGCTTATATCCCGAAGAGATATTAAAGAAGGAAAAGGGACCCATGTATGCCAAAATGTTTGTGGCAGCCCTCTTTGTAGTGTCAAGAAACTGGAAAGTGAATGGATGCCCATCAGTTGAAGAATGGCTGAATAAATTATGGTATATGAATGCTTTTGTTCTATAAGAAACGACCAGCAGGATGATTTCAGAGAGGTCTGGAGAGACCTACATGAACTGATGCTAAGGAGATCATTGGATACGATGACAACAGCAAGATTATATGATGATCAATTCTAATAAATGTGGCTCTTTCCAACAATGAGATGATTAATGCCAGTTCCAGTGATCCTGTGACAAAGAGAGCCATCTACACCTAGAGAGAGGACTGTGGGAACTGAATGAGGATCACAACATAATATTCTCATTCTTTTGTTGTTGTTCGCTCGCATTTTGTTTTCTTACTCATTTACTTTCCTCTTTAATCTGATTTTTCTTGTGCAGTAAGAGAATTGTATAAATATGTTTAAACATATTGGATTTAATATATATTTAACATGTATAACATATATTGGACTGCTTTCAATCTGGGGAAGGAAGTAGGGAGAAGGAGGGGAAAATCTGAAACACAAGGCTATGCAAGGGTTGATGTTTACAAATTATCTGTGCATATGTTTTGAAAATAAAAAAGCTTTTAAAATTTAAAAAGAATTTAAAAAGACTATCAGGACTGAATGTGGATCACAATATAGTTTTTTTTTTTTCCCATTTTGTTATTGTTTGCTTGCTTTTTGTATTCTCTCATTTTCCCTTTTTGATTTGATTTCTCTTGTGTAGCATGACAAATGTGGAAATATGTGTAAGAAAATTATATATTTTAACATATATTGGATTACTTGCTTCTATGATAGCAGGTAATGGCAAGGTTTGGAGAAAACTTTGCAACACAAAGTTTTGCAAGGGTGAATGTTGAAAACTATCTTTGCAAATATTTTGAAAATAAAAAGCTATTATTTAATTTAAAAAAATAAAGTTTCAGACTTGTGCCATCTGGACTTTTCAGAATTGGTGGGTGCCTAAGATCACTTGACTCACTTCATGACTTTCTATCATTTCCTGACAGGGACAAGGGGGATGCATCCATGTACCACTATATTCTCAGTATATCTCCTTACTATGTAAAGGCAAAATAAACTTCTTCCTTTGTCAAATGTTCAAAGACTTTTGGCTGCCTCATTTATTTCAAATATCAAACCTAAATTAAGAGGGCACTGGTTTTAAAGCTGTGCCTACAACACTTGGCATAGTTTAAAAATGTGTTAAATTAAACAAATGTATCTCATTGTAACTCTATTACTATTTAGTAAAAATGAATTATTGCCAGGAGGACCAAGCTGTCATAAATAAAAGAGCAGAAAGCAGTGTGGATCTCTGGATCAAATGCATTTTTTTAATTACCTCCAGGAAATATCAAAGAGCATATTTGAAGTGCTGCAAAAAGTATATCTGATTAAATTGAAAAAAAATGAAATATTCCTGAATATTATCTTTCCTATCTTGAACAGCAATAGGAAACTGCAATTCCAAAAATTTAACAAATCTTTGTTAAGCACCTACTATATTCAAGGCACTCAGGGAGCTATGTGGTGCAATGTATAGTATTCAGTATAGATTTAGGAGTACTTAAGATCAAACTGAGCTTCAAACACTTTTTAGCTGTCAAGTCACAACTTCTGCCTGTTTCAATTTCCTCAAATATAAAATAATGTGATGATAATATATTGTATTATGATATCATATAATACATGTTAAATAATTATATAATATTTTATTATTAGGATAATAGTAACTACTTCATACAGTTATCATGTGTATTAAATTTATAATATTTGTAAAGCACTTAACATAGAGCTTGACATATAGTAGGTACTTTCAACATTTATTAAATATATATTATGTACTTAGTTCTTTCTAGGTGACAATAATATAATTCAATTTAACTCCTCAAGCATGTATTCTGTATCTATTATATGGAATATTTTGCCAGGTATTACAGAATGATGATGAAGATGACCCCGATGAAGATAGTAATAATAATAATAGCACTTATATGGCATTCACTATAAGCCATTTTCTGGGTTAACCATTTTATAAATATTATCTCTCTTGATCCTCTTGACAACCATGGGAAGTAAGTGCTATCATTATTGTTTCCCTTTCACAGTTAAAGAAACTGAGGCAAAAAGAAGTTAAGTGCCTTACCCAAGGTCATAAGTATCTGAAGCTGAATTTGACCTGAGGTCTTTCTGACTCTAGGCTCAGTGTTCTGTCCTATTTGACTACTTAGGAATACAATTGAATTCAACTATCATAAATGTGTCTGAGTCTATACCAGGCAATAGAACAAAACTATATAACTGTTGGGGCAAGGATTCTGGGAAAATTGCAAAATATGTGAGAAAATTCCAACCTCTCCGGATTTCCCCCACAAAGAAAATAAAATTTTTTACCTCAGGACAAACATAGACCTGTGAAAAACAAATAAGACTTGATGCAAAACAGGGATTCTCCTGGGATAACCTGAGAAGACTTGGGTTTAATTGGCATGAAATGTAAACACTTCCAGGCTAGCTATTCAGAAATAGCAGAAAGGGAGCTAAACTTTTCTCCAGCTAGCATGGCTGATACATTTGTCTCTATCACCTGAGGAACATCATTCCATAATTATTCTTTTCTGGTTCTTTGTAATTTATACACCCTTTTCCTCCTGGGTTGACCTTATGGTCCTTTGCTAGATGAAAAGACTGATTTTTCTTGTTTAATCATTTTAATCATGTTCAACTTTTCATGATCCCATCTGGGGTTTTCTTAGTAGAGATACTAGAGTGGTTTGCCATTTTCCTTCTCAAGTTATAGATGAGGAAACTGAGGCAGAATTAAGTCACTTGCCTAAGGTCATACCATTAGTAAGTATCTGAGGAAGATTTGAACTCAAGAAGATGAGTCTTCCTGACTTCAAGCTCAGTGTTCCATCCACTGTAGCCCTTACCTAAGCTAACTGACTAGATTATTTGACTTTATGCCTTTGGCATAACAAAGAGTGTGAAGGGATAATTGCCATATTAATGAAGATTAAAGAATTTAATCAACACAACTTCTGGAACATTTAGGTGAATGAATTTGGTATCAAGATCAGTCATTTTCAGATCAGACTAGGGGAAGAAAAGTGTGTTTCTCAGAACAAAAAAAAAAAACTTTGGAAGAAAAAGAGAACTTCTCCAGGTGCTTTCAAGAAGAGATTGAATTCAAAACAAGACACAGATAAGTGAACTTGGTCAATGTGGGAATTTGTTTTTCTTTATTATGCCTAGTTGTTTTCCCCTTCTTATTCTGTAGAAGGGGATGTAAAAGAATGAAAATAAACGCTTTCTAGTTGAGATAAAAATTAATAGGAAAAGAGAAAGAACTATAGATGTGTCTTAACTTCTGCAATATGTCCTACTTTGGTATGAAAGAATAAAAATCTTATAGTCTTAAAGTTCAGCCTCTCCAGGACTTGTTTGTAGGGCAGTTAAGAAACAAAAAAGGGACCAATATTTCTTATCAGCATCTTTGAATATTATTCTACTCAGTAAAGGAATTAAAAATTAATATCTCATTGTCTCAATTCATTCTCTCTAATATACAGGGAAGAATGCTGATTCTTTTAATAGCTTCATTCTTAATCCTTTATTTCTAAGCAATTACTAACTATTTCACTGCATTTCTAAAAGGAATTGCCACCAAAGGTCCCTTTTGGTTGGTAGAATTTCTCTATCACTATTTTATGAGTAATTACATAATTATTGTTGTTTAGTCATTTCAATCAAGTCTATCTCTTTGTGGCCCCATCTGGATTTTTCTTGACAAAGATACTGGAGTGGTTTGCTATTATCTTCTTAAGTTCATTATTTTACAGATGAGAAAACTGAGGCAAGAGGATTAATTGACTTGCCCAGCATCATACAGCAAGTAACTGAGGTCAAATTTCAATTCAGAAAGATGAGTCTAGCACCCACTACATCACCTAGCTGCCCCAGTTACATTGTTACTATTATTGCCATGGTATTGCCATGGTAGAAATAGTACTACTACTACTACTACTACTACTACTACTACTACTACTACTACTACTACTAGTAGTAGTAGTAGTAGAGTAGTATTAACAATTGTAACAGCAGCAGCAATAATAGTAACAATGGTCATCATCATCATAGTAGCAGTAGTAGTAGAGTAGTAGTAGCAATAGTAATAGTATTAGTAATAGTTTCAGCAGTATCAGCAGAGCAGCAGTCGTAGAGCACTAGCAATAATTGTAGAATAGTAGTAGCAATATTAATAGTAGTAGTATTAATAGCAGCAGCAGGAGCAATAATAATAGTAGCATAGTGGTGGTGTGGTGGTGATAGGAGGAGGAAGAATAATGAACTAAAATTTATATAATATCTTAAAATTTGCAAAGTACTTTATAACTATTCAGCTGCTGCTCATATCATCTCTGGGAAGTTAATACAGTTATTTTATTATTATCCCCATTTTATGCATAAGGAAACTGAGGCAGATAGAATTTAAACGTCTTACCCAAGGTCACACATGTCTGAGTCTGGATTTATATTTATATTTTCATGACTCTAGATTGAGTTCTTTATCTACTGCCCCACCTAATGATCTCAGAATTTGCTGGCTTTAGAGCTTAATGACACCATAAAGCTCATCAAGTTTAATAGCCACATTTTTTTTTTTTTTGGCCAGGTGATATATTCAAGGTCACAAGATAATTCACAAGAAAACCCAGAATTCAAATCCAGTTCCTCCAGTCTCCACTGTAGCTCTCTTTCCATAGCAGCAGGCTGATCAGTCCCAGAGACTCACCTGAAATGGAGTGAACATAATTATTGGCCCTTCATTTCAGAGTATCTGTGTAGGTAGACCTTAGGGTTTGCTTGGGTTAACACTACTGCAAAAAGAAAGTCTTTCTGACAATCCAGCCTCTCAATTTGTCCTCTCTCTTGTTTGTGCACAGCTGTTTGCTTACTATTTCTGCTATTAGACTGTGAAGTACTTGAAAGCAGGGACCATTTGTTTTTGTTTGGGAGGATGTTTTTTTTTTTTTTTAACCTTTATTTATATATGCAGTGAAAGCTCTTAGAACATAGCAGACATATAATGTTTATTGACTGATTCATGACCCAAGTCATGGGAACATGTATTCTATACACATCTAGAATAAAGAGGAATATTCTACTGTCCAATCCTAGAGAGATGGAAATAAGAACAAAGAAAGAAAAAAGAATCTGAATTCTCCTATGTTCACATAAATTATTGGAGGGTTCTCTCATGTGGTTTCAGAAACTGAAATGTACCTCTGAAGCTAACTAATCCAACTCCTTCATTTAAACCTCAGGAAACTGAGGGCTAGAGAAGTTTTGTGTTTTGTTAAAGGGTATCCAAGTAGTAGATATCACAGGCAGGATTTGTACCCATGTCTAAGCACTGGGCCTGGAGTTAGGAAGATCTGAATTAAAATAAAGCTTCAGACATTTATTAACTGTATGAACTTAGGAAAGTCAATTAATCCCACTTGCTTCAGTTTTCTCATCTGTAAAAATAATGAGGTGAAGAAGGAAATGGCAAACTATTTCAATATCTTTGCCAGGAAAATCCCAAACACAGTTTTGAAGATTCAAACGTGACTGAATGACAACAAAGGTTGTGATACATGATTAGAAATTTACAACAAAATCAATTTTTAAATATCTTAAATTGACTAAAAGATAATGTAAGTTATATTTTGAAAGAGTATTATTTATCGGTGCATCCTGAGAAGAAATCTGATAGTTATCAAATGCCAGACTGTGCATCCATAATAGTCTCCAACTTGACTTCATTTTTATCATTATATGCATTCCTAAGGTCTCTGTGAAGTGAATATTGAATCTTATTTTCCTACCAACTTTCATTATAATTTCAAAGGCATGGTCTCACAGAAAACATTTCAGATTCAACATGTAATAAAATTCACATTTAAGAATCTTAATTCTCACTTCAGAGAGGAGCAGAGCATTGGGGTTGCCCCAGGAGCTAGAAAGCCCTGATTTTCAACTACTGCCTCTAATACCTATTAGTCTTGTGTCTGTTGCAGTATTTTAACCCTTCAATTCCCATAGAAAATTCTTCAAAAGTAAGTTCCCAATGAGTTCCTCATCTACATCAGTAATAAGCCTTTTTACACTGGATATTTAATATTTAGATGAATCACATATCTTGATCATTTCTCACACAGCCATCCCCCAAAAATGGTCAGTTCAATTCAATCATTTATTAAATGAGTACATTTAAATAAATTTTAAAAAATAAATAAATAAAAATGAATCATTCACACTATGATTGGAGGATTGTGCTAAGTACTGAGAACAGAAAGGCAAAATAAAGAAACACTCCTTACCTTGCAGAGTTTCCATTCCCCTGAGAAAAACAACAATATCCCATAAGTCAATACAAAATACACACAAAGCAAATGCAAAATGATTTGGAAGGTAAAAACAGGAAAGGTATTCTGCAGAGGAACTTACCATGAGATGGAAGTGAGGAGGGAAAGCATTTCTAGTAGAGGGGACAGATGGTGCAAAAATATGGAAGCTAGAGAGATGGCTTCACATTTGCTGTTCAGTTATTTTTCAGCTGTGTCTAACTTTATGATCTCAGTTAGTGTTTTCTTGGCAAAGAAACTGTAGTGGTTTGCCTTTTTTTTCTCCAGTTCATTTTACAAATGAAGAAATTGAGGCAAATGGAGTTAAGTGACTTGGCCAGCTAGTAAATGTCTGAGGCAGGTTTGAACTCAGGGAGAGGAGTCTCCCTGCCTTTAGTCCTTTATCTACTGCATTTTAAGTCCCACTTTTGGTTTGTTCTTACTCTCTGTACTTAACTCATATGAGTCACTTAATGACTCAGTTTCTTTTTCAGTATGGAAGTTGGTCTAAAGCTCCTTCTAGGTCTAGGTCTATGATCTCATAAATGCTACATTCAAGGCACAGAAAGTAGATAAGTCTGATCAGAGTGTGTGAAGGAAGGAGGGAAAGAAGGTTTTTTTTGTTTTTTGTTTTTTTTTTAATGGGAAAGAAAGTTTAAATGCAAAATCAATCTTTAAAAAATGATCTGAAAAAGAATTGCTAAGGTCCCTTTAAATGACAGATAGGGTACACCATTTTTATTCTAGAGACAATAAGGAGGCATAGAATCTTCTTTAGCAAGGGAGTGCCCTGATATAAGAAATACAGAAGTCTCTGCAAGAAGCTCCAGGAATCATAAATTCCTGGCAGGAAAGCAGAATCATCCTATTAAAATAAGACTAATATCCCAAAGTTCCTTTTCCTTCTTAGTGAAAAGTTGGAATATTAACTAGCTTCCAATTTGCAGAGAAGTCCCCCTACCCCTACTGGTGTAAATCATTACCATTCCCCAGCCCCAGGCCCAAAACTGAATCAGTTCACTTAATTCTCCTTTACAACTCCTGCAAGAAGTCAGACACATGAATGAATAATCTACCTGCATGATCTTTATGGATTTCTTAAATTATTTTAGCATTGTATTATTCTCATTTAAAAGTGCTGTCAAGAGAATGTAAACTCAAAGGAAATTATGAACTTGGGGACAGAAGATACTTTTTTTTTTTTTTTAACATGACGAAGACAGCAATAATAAGGTGCCCCCTTTATTTCAATTATCGATAAATGTTTTTTCATCCAATAACTTTAATAATTATTACAAAGTGGTTTTATCTATCTACCTTGTCAGCAGGCTTAATAGTGTTGCCAACAAAACTCTTCAAAAAGAAACTGTTTATTCTAAGAAACCAGACCTTCAGTGAATGCTACTAAATTGGTGGTAAGCAGATATAGAAATCTATTAATCTAGCCATAAAAGAGTATGTACAAAAAGAGACTAATTTGTCAATCAGTAAACAAATACCTAATGAATCATCAACTAGTACCTAATAAAATTCTAGATGCATGGAATACCTATGAAAGAATCTCCGCTAAATAATATGGCATAGCAGTCATAAATTAGATTCAAAGATCTGGAAAATGTCTCAAAAATAATTTAGTCGAATTCTACAATGTTATAGTAAAGGAAACTGAGGAGAAAGGATGTTAAGTTCAAACAAGTAGTAAGTAGCAAGGCAATTCTTCAACCTCCAGTCTCTAAATTCAGATTTGATCCTCTTTATATTACTATGCAAACAATTCTAATAATCTATGTAAATATGAATTTACATGTATAATGGCAGGAATGAGTTGAGATACTAGAGGTCATGGTCATTTCTCAGTTACATGTCTAAAAATGCTTTCTTTTCTTGAAAACTATAGACATTAGTCTTTGACTAGAAAGCATTAGGATTATGGTTTGGGGGGACTGATAGATTAGTTTGTCCCCAAATTATGATGACTTATAGAGCATGCATCCAGCTGATTGTTTATACTTGTACCATCATTTTGTCATAATGATTGTTGCTAGGGATTATCCTATATAATGTTTTGGCTAGCTTTCTGGAGTTCCTCTGGAAGGGCCTTGGAAGGATTGGAGAAGAACAGAGTCCAAAGTATTTATTGTCTCCTTCACAGTCTGTGTCTGTCATAGCCTGACCCAGTCTCAGTCTGACCTAGTCTCCTCCAGCAGTCTGCCAGTCTCAACCAGTCTCAGTCTGAGTCTGCCTTTGTCCCAAGTTCTCTCAGACCTTAAGTACCCTATAACAATTACATCTTTACAGTATACTGAGTATAAGCCAATCTAAAGTGATTATATCATTATATCAAACTAGATTGATTATAACATTATATCAAACTAAAGTGATTATATCATTATATCATACTAGATATGTGTGAACTAGAGAACCATTATCCCATAAGTTTCACTGAGTTAACACCTTGTTTCAAGTATATTTCTGCAGAGTTTCAGCCCTCTGCAATCCTACATACTTTCCCTTGAACTATATCAACTATATTCAACTATGTCAACTCTATCATTTTTACTTTTCTTATAACTCTCCAAAAATACTTCTTAAAGAAGCACTCCTACTCCTCTTTAGCCATTTCATAAGCCTGATTTGATTTGAAATCTAGGAAGCAATATGATTTCTTCCTCTCTCAACTGCCAAGATTGAGGAAAAAATCTCATGTTTAAGATAACAGATGCATATTTGAAGTTATTTAAGAAACTTCAAAAGATTCCATTCATACCAAATAATTCACCCAACTCCATGTCTTTGCATTGTCTTATATTTTTTTCACCCTACCACTCTTCAATTTCTTTCTTCCTTGTTCCACTATTTTATTTGTAAATTCAGCTCTCATGTCAGCATCCTCAAATCCTTCCTTTTATACTTTTTCCATCTTTTAGCTCTAACAATTCTTATGCTCTTCCTGAAAATGCCATAATCCAACTACCTCCTATAGTTTCTTCATCTTGGAACTAGAACTGGGTTATATAAGAATTGAGTCAAGCTTTGAACCTAATCACTGCTCTCTCCCCAAATATGAAGCAGATGCAAATGAAAGATCTCTCTCTATTGGTGAACTTTAAACATGGGAAACCTCACCTGGCCCGGACACGGAAAGGATTGACAGATTGATAGCGCCAGCTATCCTGAGGGAAACTTCGGAGGGAACCAGCTACTAGATGGTTCGATTAGTCTTTCGCCCCTATACCCAGGTCAGACCACCGATTTGCACGTCAGGACCGCTAGGGACCTCCACCAGAGTTTCCTCTGGCTTCACCCTGCCCAGGCATAATTCACCATCTTTCCGGTCCTAACACGCACGCTCATGCTCCACCTCCACCTCTCTCTATTGGTGAACTTTATATCTGCATATTTCTTTGTAAAAGCTTATGTAGCTATTATGACTAAATGGAACTGGTGTATAAGGAAGTATCTTCTATACCTGAAATATCATCACTGGGAGAATAGATCCATTTGTAGAATGATTAGAAACCCTACTTGCCCTTAAGAGTATTTGGAGAACCTTGGGGCAGAAATGAAAATGTAATCTACCTGAATTTCAGGTACTGAGAATTCGGGAAATCAGTGTAACGTGGAAAATCATGATTTTAACTTTGCAAAGGATCTTGGTGCTTATCTAGCTTCATTTTACCTATGAGGAAACAGATTCAAAGAAGTGACTGCTTAATCTCACACAAGTCATAATGCAGCTGGAATTTGAACCTTCTGCTTCTGTGACTACAAATTCAATATTCTTCACAAGACAGGAATGATTTTAAGCACTCTATCTCAGTCATCTATAGAGGAAGTAATATGTAGGCCTCAACAGTTAAGTTAAAGTGCTCTACTTGTAAAAATACAAATTCTGAATTTATTCTTTCCAATCATGCTGTTGCATTGTCTCACTCTACTCTTAAACTGATTTTTTGTACTCCAATCCCAGCCAGCTTCCTATTCTCTTCCTTCACAATCTTGACTTTATAGTCATTTCAATAAGGAATTATCTTCCATCTTTGGACCTCATTCCCTCTTGTTCTTGTTCTTTTTTTAAATTTTCTTTGTGTCCCCAATGTTTGCATGACATATAGTAAATATTAATTAATGCCTTTTAATTAAATCTTACCAGCAATACTCTGATGGTAGCTAATAGAGATCACAACTATCTATCTTTTCTGCTCTTACTCCAGAACCACCAAGTACTATGTCTTATACACACCTAATATATGTTTGCTATATTGAAATGAATTGAATTATGGAAGTAAGTCATAAAACAGTGTAGATTAGGCTCACTATAAATTCATGTTATCTAGCCTCAACTGGGTCCTTACAATCATAATGATATTTAGCATCTTAGAGGCTTTATTATTTTTAACTCAAGACAATCCAGGGTTTACATTCCAGTAAAATAACTCAAAACCAGAGTTTGTCTTTTTTTCCAATTAATCATATAATATAATATTTTAGTTTTGAGAGTGGCAAATGCCCATTTTCATGCCCATAAAATAAATTTAAATAAACATGAACTGCCTTTCCAGTGAAAATAAGATTGGTAAATTTTCAACATATTGTAGGAGGCTTGCCTTATTTTGGTATGTTTAAATTTCATTGTCTTTACTTTGGGGTTGATATACCTGGAAACATGAAGAGAATATCTGATGAGGATCAGGGATACCATCCTATCTTCAGCATAGTGTGTCTTTCGATATAAAGTAGGTTCTACCAAAAGGCAGAATATTTTCTTGAGCAATATGTTGTTACTATGTTGTGAGTGCTGATGATAATAATGGAAAAATTGATTAGATCTCTGGTAATATTATAATTAAGAATTTATTAAAAATGAATTGAGTTTTCTGTACAGTACACTGAACAAAGAAATAATCTAAATCCAAGTGAACTTTTACATGCATCCCTGCCTTAACTCTTAGTTACTTGAAAGTACTTTAATATCAAGTCATTGTCAATTGATGATTCCATTGCTTCACATATTTCACATTTATCTTTAAACTTGCCTAATTCTACCTCTTTGCAAAGAAAATAATGATGTGCCATATTTCCTTTGCTATATTCTTTCTCTTCTACCATCCTATCACAAACACCCAGTCCTCCTCCCCTAAGCTGTCAATTCAGTGCTATAAGTGTATGTTACCTGTGAGGTCAGATTTAAGCTTTCTGCAAAGCCCAATAAATCCACAGCTGTTATTTCAACCATAACCTGGCCAAGATAACTTTGTTATGCTTTTGTTTATAGGGTTCCTGTCAAGGTAGGAAAGACACTGCTGAATTAAATGACATGGTGAGAGTATGATTTATTGCAGACACTGTACTTGTAAGGGCTATACATAGCAAGATGGACTGAGATGTTAAGCAGTGCTTATTCATTAAGTGAAATCAGGCATTTCCATCTACCTTTCCAAACTTCAAACTTGGGTGCATACATTTTATCAAATGTTAAAGCTTCCTTTTTGAAAACTTTAATCCTACAAGGGCTTTCTTCCAAGCACCTCATTTTCTCAGTGGTTTAAAAGCTGTTCTTGGCATTAGAGTAGAGAAGACTCCAAGGGGGTGTAAGATTATTGATTTCTCAGATATTGATAGAAGACTCCCAAGTTTAGCTGAGAAGTTCAGCATGATTCCTAAACTTTTCCAGTAATGCTTTTCAAGCTTTCATTCTTGATTTCCTTTTGTTTGAAAAAGTTTTGCCCCTCCTATTGCTATTGCTTTAAATTTAAATGCCATGAATATATATGTGTGTGTATATATATATATATATGTATATATATATATATATGCATGTGTATGTATATATATATATTCTTTGTACCAGGTATACTCTTTTAAATACAATTTTGTCCTGTAAAACATATCCCCAGGCATGTGCACAATCAACTAATAATACATTAAAATACATGAAATATAATGATAGCACTTTCAAGCTCATCAAAAGCAATCCCTTTGTTTTGTGGGTGAGATAAAGAAAACCTGGAGAAGGGAAATGTGTTGGTTAAGGTCACACAAATCAGTAGTAGACTAATTGGTAATATTCTCCTAATTTCTGTAGCATTCGGAGCCATGCTGCAATAATGACCAATATCAATAACAGCAACTAAGCACCAACATAAAAAATACATATATTGCTTGACCTGAAACTGAATAAGCTACATCTCTGTCAAGCTCCTAGAGCAAGAAATGAATTTTATAGTTTGCAACTCTTATACTTAAAGCAGGAAGAGAAAACTTGGAAAGTAGCCAAAACCCAGCTTATTTAAAGCTATATTAGCCATAATTGATACCTAGCCTGCTCTGAGAAGCAAATGGAAAGTCTAGCAATAATGCATGTTCCTAACCAGTTGTAGCATTCATGATTCTATATCAACCACCTTTACTTTACAAATAATTTTCCAAAAAGAGCCCTCATGAAGGCCCATGGAAGTTAAATACCTGTGTGATTTTTATCTGGTATTTTTACTCTCTGTTCCATGTGGGCTCTTCTCATCCCCATGAATCTCCATATCTTCCTCTGTAAAAGGGGTATACTAATAATTATAACAACTACATTAAAGTTTTTATAAGGATAATATAATACAATTATATATATATACATATATATGTATATATACATATAATTACTTCCAGAGCTTCAAGTGTTATATAATTCACTTTTACTACCATACCATTAACTAACATTATTACTTTAACCATTTTTTTTGTTTTGTTGTTTTTTTTTTTTTTTAATTAGAAAAGGAATGGAAAAAAAGGCTTATTGGCAGAACTCTAAAAGAGTTAAGTGACAATGAAATACAAATTTCATTTGTACAAAACTGTTTCTTTCCCTAAAGCTTTTATCAACAGGAAAACAGCAAACAAAGCCACCTGAAGAGGATTAGGATCTAGAGCCTACTGAGAATTTCTCAGAGCAGCCAATACTATTGAAATGGGGTAGCATAATTACAGATTATGATAACCTTTCCTATTATAACTTTTGTTTGGTTAAATTTTGTTGACAATAAGCTTTCCACCACTTTTGTCCTAGCATTATGAAAGCTTTGAAGACAACTGGCATTTTAGAGAAGCAGGATTTTGTATATAGTATGGGAAGACCTACAAAATTTATTGAACAGAAGAGTAGAGAGAAAAGAGTGCTATAGTTAGCACTTAAAATGTGTGCCTGGACCTCAGTTCCCCATCTTTAAAGAATCATTTGGAATAGGTGACCTCTAACCCTCATTCTAGTTCTAAAATTTCCATGAATTCTTTAAGAGAAAAATAGACCACTGCATTATACAGATCCAAGACCTGAGGGATAGGAAAAATAGTGTGTATAATCAGATGAGGAAAATTCTGAGATATTTCTATCTATAAGATAGTGGTCAATTCAGTCTTCTAATTGGAAATACTGCCTGGGGTGTCTCATGTTTAAATGGGCTCCATTTATTATGGTATGCCTTTAACTAGATCCTATTTTAATACTGACATTTTAGCAAGAAGCTGAAGAGAGATCTAGTTAATTAGTTCATTATGCTCATGTATTTTGCTATCAATTAGCATGATGGTTCTTCAAGTATAGTCTAGGGATTGCATTGCACCCACAAGAGTCTTCCAGGTGTCTCACAGATACTTACATTAAAGTATTCATATCTATATTATAGCAGTTTCTGCATTTTCTTTATTTCCAGAGTGGATAAACTCACTTCTTAATTTAATTTTCAAAAATATCTTATGAGGTGATGGTTCTTCTTTTAATTCTGGAAAAAAGACAATTTTGTTCTGCCAAACAAGAGGGAGTGGGTAGAATATGTTAAGTTACCTTTCAGCAAACACATTTACTCAGCTTATCACATTGTGTCAAATCCAAAGCTCTTCAGAAATTCTATGAAAAGCCCTCTTTCCCACTAATCTATTCTTACTGGTAGTACCACTATCTTTAAAGATGTTGAGACATCTAAGTTTAGAATGCTTTTCTGCTAGTTTTCTCTTTCAGTTCTTATGCCAGAGTCATCATTAAGTCCTCTGGGCTGTCCTTCATTAGATTTCTCAGGTATTTCCTTTTTTATTGTTACCATAGCAACAAGCTCTACCATAGACCTTAATCATAGCTCTCCTAGCACTTTGCTCCTCTCGTGAATTTTCACACTGTACATTTTACAAATTCTAATTTGGAATTATTTGCATACATTTCATTCTACCTGCCAGTACCATTGGGAGGATGAAGATACTACAACTGTGGAGGCAGAAAATGGCAGGTTAATATTTTCTCCCACACTATCCTTCCTGGTTCTGTCCAAGAAGAGCTAGATTTGCTACAAAAATTGGTTACCCTGTCACTTCAGCCAAAGTATTTAGGGGACAAGGAAAATGGGCATGGTGATGTTTTATACAGACAAACTTGTCATTCCAGTGACAAAGGGTGGTAACTACAAAGATATAACTGGATGAAGATAAACATTTCTTTAATCTGAAACTTTTGGTCCTGACTTTTTTTTTCTCCTAATGTGATCATTATGTTAAGTGGGGAATTGTTCACAGGTGTGCACAGGTGTTTAAAGTGTCTAGTGGAGGGCATAGAACATACATAAGATCTCCTTTCTTCTGGTTTAATGTGAGCTTTATATACCATATATTCCACTTTCAAAACTCCCTAAGTGAGTACCTTACATAATCCTTTTTAGGTAGTAAATGTTACTTGATTGAATTGATCCATCAGATATGATCATTAGCTTTTTTTTGTCACTCTCCTCTATTCTTAATTATCTTCAAAACCCCTCTAAGAGTAGAAAGAATTCTCTTTCTCAAGTGTCCTTTTTATCATATTATTCCTTCTTTTCCCATTCTGGCTCTCTATAGCCTCTTGTGGAAAATTAAAATTCTTGTTCATGCATTCTAAGATCTTCTACCAATTGCTCTCCCCATTTATGTAAGTGTCTTCTTTCCCCACTCTGTCCTGCCATTCTCTCTGCCATAGTTAGGCAAAATGAGAAATATGACATTTCCCTCAAGAGATAGCAAAAGTAAAAGAAAAATGTCAGGTTTGCCAATTCTGATTCAAAGCAGAATGCTATCAAAGGAAGGCAAAATAAAATCTAAGCCTGCTAACTTGCAAAGTCTCCATACTTGTCAAGAATAAATTGATGATTAGATGAGAAGTCTTATGAATAGCTCAGATGTTTGGCTGTAATTTTAAAGGAGAAACTATGAATTGTACTGATAAACATTTTTTTGTCTCCATCTACTGGAGGCAAAGCAGTTAAACACGCTAATCTAGAAAAGTATAAAAATGAAGCCAAACCTTATCTCAGTAATGCATGTCCTTTCCATACAGGTAACAAATTCTGAACCTATTATCTGAGGATAATTGAAAAGTGAATGATTCAATCAGAAGTTTTTAGAAGGATTAGGTCAAATGAAGTGTGTCAGTATTTCACATTTCAGATGTTAATGGATTTAAACAGCAGCTTTTCAAAAGCCTAAATACCTAAGATATTATTCAAGTTGTTAGAGAAGAAACATATGATATTGCCCAGAGAAGAAGACACTTAACTACTTTTTAGAAAATAAGGTCTTGGAATTTTATAGTTGTGTAGAAATATTATTGTTTAGTGAACCTGGAACAATTGAGATGCCCCCTTTTTAAAATCTGTCATCAGTTTTGTTGAATGAAATATTTCTTTGCTACTTACTCCCTAAAGGGGTAGAGGGAGAATGAGTGTTTCTCTGTTCTTATGAGATGTCAGTCATGCAGCCATGAACATAAGACATCGCATGAGTCACTTTTCTTTCAGCTGTAATCTTTTTTCACAGTGACAAATGAATCACAGAAATCAATCCAAGTCTTCTCTGTGGGTTTTATTTGAGAATAGTGGAAAAAAGAGGCATTAAATAGAACTAGATAAAATAAGAATGAGTATAAACCAAGTGTCAAGTACATTGAGGAGGGTCAATTCCTTAAAGATTTGTTGACAATGATGTTCATTTTGGAGCACACACAACATTTTAAGTCATGTAATATGTAGAGTGTAACTTAAGATAAACATTTTAACTGCTTACCATGTGCTAGACATTGGTGCTTGAAGATACCCCAAAAAGTCAAAAAATAATTATTTCTCTCAAGGGAATCACAATATGTGAAAATAAGTACATACAAACAGGATATAGGATAAATTTAAGATAATCATAGAGATCAGGCATTAGAATTAGGGCATATTAATAACAGCTTCTTGCATAAGGGGGGATTTTAACTGAGACTTCAAGGAAACCAGAGAACCAAGGAGATGTATATAAAGAGATAGAGAATTCAAGGAATGGGTGACATGCTGGGAAATATAGAGAGTTAGAGTGTCTTATGTGAAGAACAATAAGGAGACTAGTGCCATTGGATCATAGAATATGTGGAGGGAAGTAAAGTATTAAAAATTCTGGAAAGTTAGAAAGAAATCAGGTTGTGAAGGGCTTTAAAAGACACATGAAGGACTGAATATTTGATCCTGAAGATTATGGGAAAATACACGAGTTTAGGTAGATCACTTTGATAGAATCAGCTAGGATAAAGAAAGATGAGGCAGAAGGACCTGTTACTATAATAATCCAGGGAGTAGTGATAAGGACCAGCTTCAAAGTAGGAGTAGTGGGAAAGTAGAATATATGGTATATAAAGCTCACATTAAACCAGAAGAAAGGAGATCTTATGTATGTTCTATGCCCTTCACTGGACACTCTAACTAGAGCCAAGAAAATGGAGTAAAGGAACCAAACTGGTACAGTAGCTGCCATATAACAACTCAACAAAACCCTGAATATGTAGCACAAAGAGTCTCTCAAAGACAGGACAGACAAGGAGCCAGTGTTGTTTTTTGCACTGTTAAATGCTTAAGTATATCTTATACAATTGCTTTCTCTTTGGCTACATAAAGCTACACAGATAAGAGTTCAATAACCAGCTACCAAGACAAATAAGTAGTATAGTGAATAAAGCACTGCACTTGGAGTCAAGAAGACCTGAGTTGAGATCTAGCCTCAGACACTTACTAGTGTCCCTGGGCTTGTCACTTAAACAATTATGGGCCTCATTCTCCTCAATTATAAAGTAGCATATTAATAATAACAGCATCCACATACAGAATTGTTATGGCAATCACACTCAATATTAGTAAAGTATTTAGCAAAGTTCCTGGCAAATAGTAAGCCTTATTTAAATATGTATTCTCTTTCCCCTAGGAATTACATATTAAACGTAGTACATTAGATGCTAAAGGATAGAGGTGAAGAAAGGATCAATACTTTGCCACATTTGGCCAAAATGGGAGTTAGAGTTACCTAAGCAAATTTTGATCATTCTCCATTCCCATTAAAAAATACTTTTGTGATATAAATATGATGCTGATATCTAAACTAGGAAGAACAAAAAAAAAGAAAGAAAAAGAAAAAGGAAATTATAGACTAATTTCCCTAATGAATTATTGATGCCAAAATTTTAAACAAAATACTAATAAAGTGATTACAGCAATATAGTATGATAATTATCCACGATGACTAGGTGGGATTTATACAAGCAATGTATAATTGATTCCCTATTAAGAAGACTACAAATACAATATCAATAAGAAAGCCAATAGAAATCATACAATTATCTCAGTAGTTGCTGGAAAAGCTTTTTTATAAGATATAGCACCTATTCCTATTTAAAAAACTAGTGGCCATAAGAATAAAGGGAGTTTTCCTTAAAATAATAAACAGTATCTATTTAAAACCATTAGTGAGCATTATCTGTAAGGTGGATAAGCTAGAAGCCTTCCCAATTCCCAATAATATCAGAGTTGAAGCAAGGATGATCATCATCACCATTATTATTCAATATAGTACTAGAAATATTAACTCTAGCAATAAGAGAAGAAAAAGAAATCAAAAGATTTAGAATAGACAATGAGGAAATAAAACTATCACTCTTTGCACATGATATGATAGTATATTTAGAGAATCAATTTAAAAAACTACTGGTAAAAATGAACAACATTAACAAAATTACATGATATAAAATAAACGCATATAAATCATCAACATTACTATATAATACTAATAAAGTTTAGCAGCAAAATAGAGAAATTCCATCTAAAATAACTGTAGAGGGGTAGCTAATTGGTATAATAGATATAGCATCAACCCTGAAGTCAGGAACACCTGAGTTCAAATATGGTCTCAGACACTTCATATTTCCTGGCTGTGTGACCCTGGACAAGTCACTTAACTCCAATTGTCTCAGCAATAATAATAATAATAATAATAATAATAATAATAATAATAATAATAACTGTAGAAAATTTAAATGTTTGGGAGTCTATCTGCCAAGACAAATCCAGAAACTATGTGCATATAATTACAAATTTTTTATACCAATAAAGTTAGTTCTAAACAATTAGAAAATATTAATTGATCATGTGTAGGCTGAGTTAATATAATAAAAATTACAATTCTGGTGAAATTAATCTTCTTATTTAGTTCTATACCAAAGTACCAAAAAAAATTTTATCAAGTTAGGAAAAAAAGTAACAAAATTCATCTGGAAAACAAAAGATCAAGAGTATCAAAGGAATTAATGGGAAAAATACAAAGGAAGCAAAACCAGATCTTGAATTATATAATAAAGCTTATAATCATTAAAATTAGCTAGTGCTGGTTAAGAAATAGAGTGGTGAATCAATGGAATAGACTTGGTACACAAGACATAGTAGTCAATGACAAAAGTAACCAAGTCTTTATTATTAAACACAAAAATCCCACTTGTGAAGATAAAAACTCACTATTTTATAAGATGTGCTGGGGAAACTACAGCTCACACTATATGTCAAGATAAAAATCAAAAAGTATACATGGTTTAGATGTAAATGACTATATAATAACAAATTAGAAAAGCTCTGTCAAACCTATGAGTTAAGTCTCAAACATGAGAGTGTTACAAAACAGATATAAAGTACATAACTTTTATTATTGTAAATTTAAAAGTTGTTTTCTGCGAACAAAAATAATGCAACCAAGAGTAGAAAGAAAACAGAAATCTGGGAAACAAGCTTACAGCAAATATCTCTGATAAAACATTCATATCTCAAATATATAAAGTACTAATAAAAAATTATGAGAATGCAAGCCATTTACCAATTTATAAATGATTAAAAGATACAAAAAGGTAGTTTTCAGATGAAGAAATTAAAACTATATATAGGCACTTCTTCATGTTCTAAATCACTATTCCTTAGAGAAATGCAAAGTAAAACAACTCTTGAGATACTCACACTTATCAGATTGGCCAATATGACAAACAAGGAAAATGCTAAGTGTGGGAGAGATTGTAGGAAAATTGAGACACTGATGCATTGTTTATGGAGCTGTAAACTGATCCAACCATTCTGGAGAGAAATTTGGAACTTTGCCCAAAGGACAAACAAACTGTGCATATTCTTTGATCTAGCAATATCACAACTAGATAAGTATCCCAAAGACACCAATAAAAAGGAAAAATGACTTGTACAAAAATATTTATAGAAGTTCTTTACATAGTGGCAAAATGTTGAAAATTGAAGGAATATCCATTAATTGGAGAATGACTAAACAAGTTGTAGCATGTGAATATAATGGAATACTATTGTGCATTTGGAAATGATGAACAAGAAGATGTCAAGGGAAAAAAAAAAAACTTGGAAAGACTTGTATTAATTGATGCAAAGTGAGTTGAGCAGAGGCAGAATATTATGTGCATTCTCAGTCACAATGTATAATGATTAATTATGATTGACTAAGCAACACAGTGATCTAAGACAAGTTCAAAGGATTTATAAAGAAAATGTTATCAATAGTTATTATCAATAACAATAGTTATCTGGTAATAAAGAATTGATGGACTCAGAATACATATTGAAGCATATTTTTTCACTTTATTTTTTCTTGTGTTTTTTCCTCCTGATCTTCTTCTTTCACAATTGTGACTAATATGGACATATATTTTACATGATAGTACATGAATAAACTATATAAAACTGCCTATCATCTTTTGAAAAGGGGGGAAGAAAGGAGGGAGACAAATTTGAAACTCAAAATCTTGTAAAAAATCTTCTTGAAATGTAATAGGAGAAAACAAAATACTCTCTTAAATACTATTTTAAAATAAACAGCAAAACTGTGTAGGAAAAGGTAAAAAAAAAAAAGTCTACCTTGTGTTTGTATTAACTAACCAAGACAGTCTATGAACCCTACAACAAAAGAGTTGGTATAAGAACAGAAAACTGCAAAAAAGGGGAATATGGTCTCTATCCTAATGTACCACCAAAAGTGACACCACGTGATAGTTTATGGAAGAATGATTTCAATCTCAAACAATTTCAAGAATTTCTTGACTGAAATTTCTTGCCTAACTATAATGAGGAAAAATAACAATAATGACTATGTTTCTGGAAAAGCTGCTTATTTAGGTCAACAAGCATTTTTGAGCAGTTACTAAGTGCCAGGAACTGTGCTAAGTATTGGGAATAGAATAAAAGGAAAAAGTCTCTGTCCTCAACTAGCTCAAATTTTGATGGAAAAGATTACAGGTAAGTGCAAGAGTAAATAGAAAGAATTTATACAGAGTATATATATATAGAAGGCCCTCTAAGACTTTGAAGTTCTCTTCTGGATGAGATTTTGTCATTATGACTTCAACTTTGAATGCATGAGTTACCTAATCCATGTGAACAAAGCACAGCTCATCTTACGTCTGGATCATCAGGTATGAATGTTATTCATGCCTTTTTGTAAATCCCAGAAAGGAGAGCTACATGATGTGATATAGATCTTGCTCAAAAGATCTCTTGACACTTCATAAATATCAATCGAACATATGGGCTATCATAAATTATCTTTTACTCTAAGTAAGTATCTATTTTTCTGGAAATATTTTACTCTAGACATTTTCTGCTCCTAAACTGTTCTATGTTTACAATTATATTGTAGCCCACTCATATCTACCATCTACTTTTCCATTGACCTTTTGATTTTTTCCTTTACCCAGATATTATACCCCACCAAAAAAGGTCAGCAGTGTCTCATAGGGTTACTAATCCTTCAATCAGTTTATACAATACTAATTTGTACATATTCATTAAATTTCCTATACTAAAATCCTGTATCAAGGCTTCATTAGAGGTATTTTGAATTCATGAAGGCTATGTCATAAAAACACGAGTATTGGTATATCACAGTGGAAAGGTTTGGATTGTAGACGAAAGATCAAATGATTGTACACCTCTACATGTATGGGGAAGGGGAACACATCACTAACCTGGACAAACAATGTTGCCTTTTTTGGCCATAGTACTTTTTTTTTTCCCCTGAGGCGATTGAGGT
Organism: Sminthopsis crassicaudata; assembly: GCF_048593235.1. Taxonomy (NCBI): domain Eukaryota; kingdom Metazoa; phylum Chordata; class Mammalia; order Dasyuromorphia; family Dasyuridae; genus Sminthopsis; species Sminthopsis crassicaudata. Next base: position 119,053,520 of record NC_133621.1, read on the forward strand.
TAAGTGACTTGCCCAGGGTCACACAGCCAGGAAGTGTTAAGTTTCCATAGCACTTTTCAAAGTCTATCTGAGTTAGGATGTAGAAGGATTACAATCTATGTCAAATGAGAAGGTATCCACACTAATGAAATAACAGATCCTTGAAACATTGAAACATTCTCAATTCCTTGAAAGAAATGTTCTTTGAATGTATAAGTAGGTTGTCTTTCTCCTCAATTAAATGTTTATTTTCTAAAAATCAGAGATGGAGTATTCTTTTGTTTTTGTGTCCACTTACAATTCTGTTGAGTGATTGATTGTCCTCTTTAAAAGGATAAAAAATAAATTTTACAAAGGTTAAGGAGCAATTTAATTTCCTTGACCCACAATTCTATTTTTTTTCCCTCATGAACCTACCAAATAAGTTACTTGTCTAACAAAAATAAATAGCATTGGGTTCCTGGCCAATTTAGCTTCTGTTATTTAATGAAACTTGATGCCATTCTCTTGTTTCCTCTACCCCTCTCCTGTTAACCTGAATCCTTGTCTCCCCCCAAAAATCCAATAATTTGCAATTTGTTTCTATCTTTAATAAAAAATTAGTAAGGTTACACTACATACCTCAGTAGAACTTTGACTCAATACTTTGGCTTGTGCATATTAGGCACAATTATTGTCAAGTTAGAAAGCCTCTTGGCAGTTCCAGAGCTCCCATTGCTACTCATTAGAAAATCCTGAAACCAAAAGAATTGAAGGAACAAAGAGGGTCATGAAAGTGCATTTTTAAAATGAGGAAGGGAGGAAGGTAATCATTACAATACACTTAGGCATTTCAGCTTATACCAAAGTATTCTGCTTCTTAAAATATACCTTTGTTTTAGGGAACAGAAGTAGCCGATTAAATTTTCAGTCTGTTCCACACCAGTTAATGAAGTAAATGAAATGTGTGCTGGTTGAGGTTAATCAACAAGCTGAATAGCTGTGACAAATAAAGAATAGAAGTCAGGGAGGATGGTCGAAACAGGTCAACACACTTTAGAAAAGACTCAAGGATAAAGGGGATCATACAACAACATTAAAAGTTTAGCTTTTAATTGATCATTTTGTTTCTATCACATTCAGCATGGTGTAAACATCCATTTTGGAGCACAATTTCACTAGTTCCATTTGTATGATTATAAAATGTATATAATTATAGATAGAACAATTATATTTTGTTAAATCCTTTGAAAATGCAATATATTGAAATGTTAACATCAAGGTCTTGTTTTATTCTTTTTTTTCTATTCATTTTTCATATCATGGGTCTGCTTACAATTGCTATAAAATCATTCTAGTACCAGAACATGGCTTCAGTTCAGCATCCATCCAGACATTAGCATATAAAAGATTATCTTTTTATATCCAACTGTAGTTCACCCCTGGCTCTGATTATCTTTTGATCTTTGCTTGGTCAAAACTGATGGAATTCTCAGTTCCTGTTTAAAATATATCTCTATAAATATTGTGGCATTATCTTCATTCTGTAATTATATTCAGTAATGATTGGTACACCATACAGAAATGTCATGCTTATTCCCTTTTGGGTTTCTACCTATTGTTTGCTGTTCCATTATAGTATTTAAGAATAGTGGGTCTATGGGAGTGTGGGGTAGGAGAGGTTGAAAAGGGGAGATAATACAAGTAAATCAAAATGGGGAGACTGGCCTAGAACAAGCAAGTCATTTGGCAGTGAGAGAATGAAAGTAATCATCAATTTGCAATTTTTGTTTGTTTGTTTTCCAAATACAAATTAGCACCATTGTTTAAAATAGGAAAATCATGCCTGATTTCTACTAAATGCATTTAAGGCTGATTATAGGCATGTTCTGTTGATGTAACCAGCCCATCAGCAATGTCTTTTGTCAGTGCTTACACTATGCAGACTCCTGCCATATTATCATAGAAATATTGGCACCATCATTGTATGCTCATGCTGTGAAAGAGAAGAGGAGCCAAAAATATGATAAATGCAGTACTCAGTTAAATGCAGATTCACTTCAATAATTTCAAATGCTTTTCCCTCTCCAAATTCATGTTCTTTTTTTCTGAAATAGTTCTCAAAAATAATGCAAAGAAATCAACATTTAGACATTATCACAGCCTGAGAGAATTTTAAAAGTCACTTTTATCCATTTCAATCTTTTGGGAACTGTTTATTTGCATTTCCTTGTAGCAAAGAACACTTGCTTTATTAAAAGAGCTCCATCTTCTGGTAAATACTAAGAAATAAAGATGCTGATTCACTAAGAAGAAAAGTTCTAAAAATCATTTACAGGTTCTAATGAAAAATTGATCCTGTGTGAAAAATACCTAGAATTATATTGTACAGGGAAATTGTGACATTTTTTGGTGTGATATTAATTTGCTACTTGTTAACCTTGAACTTTAACCTTTTTCGAGGAGTTTTAATGTCAAATGACTACTAAAATGACCACAAATTAATAAAGTCAACTTGGGGAGAAAGAGTAAAAAGAATAACTTGCATGGAGCTATTCATGAAGTGCCCTAATTGAAACAAACATTCTACTTTCTAAAATGATGTCTCAGTATGAATCTAATTTCCAATTTATTAGAGAATTATACAGCCTATACACAATAGCCTATACATCAATGTTCTGAGCTTGGTCTGACTTAAGCCAAACTCCTGTTAATTTAATTCTAATATTGTAATAAAATGAAAAATTCATAGATTATTTAACAGTTAACAAAAGGAGATTGAGCCATAGCAAAACAAGAATACCCAGCAAGGCTATACATCACATACTCCCTGAGTTGATTAACTTAGTAACGGAGCTTTGCCTCCAAGTTGTGCCTGGTGCTCTGCCAGCCAAGCATCAGACTGAACCTTGTGCCTATTTTGTACTCAGGCACCAGGAAGTGATGTCAACAGCTAAGCTTTATTGGTATAAGCCAATTAATTCTTGAATATAGTTTCAATACTTTTTTTTTAAGTTTATCTCATTTGCTTGGGGTGCAGGAGTAATTCTGCTACAAGATTAACAATAATAGCACAAATAAATTGACCCCTTTCATCATACTTCTTTTATTTTTGTAGCCACATGGGAAATATGTTCAATAAATCCATAAGTAGATATTGAATGCCTATAATAGCCTATAACAGGGTAGTATAATATAAGATACTGAACTTAAAGCAGGTGGACCTATTCAATTTATAAAAGTGAAACTCTGATGTTCTCAATACTTGATTGCCAGTTTTGTGACATTTGTTTATAGCAAAATTAAGACAAATAAATTAGATGTTTATGCCATGGTTCTTGGTAAAATCTGAGAATAAGTCATGGTATAGAAAAAGATCATTTTGGAATGATCTTACAAAAGCAGGCATACCAAAAGGATGATGGAAAAGCACCAAAAAGATACGGTTTACAGACTGAATTGGAATAAAATAATCTTGAGTAGGTAACATATAAATTGAGCTAACATCAAAAGAAATCTTTGTGTTTTCTCCTTGAGAAGTACAGTAGAAGATCACACAGCTAATTAGAGGAAAAGACAAAATTAGAACCCAAATATCCTAGGACTGTAGTCCAAGATTCTTTCTAGTTTATACTGAATTTCATACTAGGGTCAGTATAAAGCAGCAGTATACCATCTTGATATTATGCCCAGTTTGTAACTCTATAGGAATTAATGAATTTTTGCTGGTTGATGGGTTGATATAGGAAGAACGTTCTCCAAGAAATAATTCTGAATTATTAACACAAAAATGAGATGATATAATACCTCTAGGTAATGTTGAAAATAATGAATTTATACAACCTGTTAATAACCTATCTTTTCTTATCAACCCTTTAAAACTCAACTTCAAAACCACTCTCTCCAAGAACCTTTGCTTTGTCCTCTCAAGTGAATTTTTTTCCCTTGAAAACTTACTCTGTATTTTGTTTTGTAACTTCTACTGTGCTTATCATGTGTAAGAACTACAATATCCTTTACAACCCACTAAACAAAGAAATCCTGGAGAAACTTGAAAACCAACATTTATAACCAGAAACCCCTTTCCCTGCATCAGAAAGTTTGAATATCAAGTAGCTACCATTTAATTCCCCAAGAATCCTGGACCATTCTTCCACTAAGCATGCATCAGCAGCATACATTAGGTCCAGGCTTCTGCCTTTATCTCAGGACCAGTCCTACTTAACCTAAATAAAACCCTATAAAAACCAGACTTTACTGGTTTGGGGCACCAATTCCAATCAAAGTTCCAGGGGACCTGACCTTCCTGACTTCCCTTCTTTATTTGTGTTTCTTCGATAATGCAGAATTATTTTACTGTCTTGTATAATCCATATTTTCTTATACTGAACTACCAGTATCCTAAATATTATGAAACTTATATTGAGATATCATTTAATAATCAGTGAATCAACTGGCAATTATTGATTATTACATTCCAGGAATGGTGCTAAGTACTGGGTATATACTGCTCCCAAAAGTTTGGATTCCAATGGGAGAAGATAATACATAAACTATATAAAAATAACATATAGACATAAATAGGTTGTGTCTCTGTCTGTGTGAATGTGTGAGTGTATGTATGCACATATACATCAAACTGAAAGTCTATACTAAAGTCATTATGCTGACCTCATTATTGTATATTTGTGAAACTTGGGCAATGCTAACCAGGAAATTGCATTGCTTCCATTTGAATTGTCTCAGGGAGATTCTGAAGATCACCTGGCCAGATAAAATACCAGATGCTGAAGTCTTTTTTTCAAACTAAACTACCAAGCATTCAAACTCCAATGCACAGAGTTCAACTCTATTAGACAGGCCACATTGTTTAAATGACAAGTGTACATTTGCCAAAAACACTATTCTTATAGGGCTTGGAACTCACAAGTTGGTCAAAAAGTGATTCAAGGGTACTCTCAAGGTCTCAAGAACTTTAGAATTGATAATATGACCTGGAAGACACTAACATGGTATGCCCTCATCAGATAAGGTGCTGTGATCTATGGGAAAAAAAAAACAGAATTGAATTAACTCAGAAGAAATGTGAGATAGGCAAAGTTAAATAACTGACTTCAAATGTTCAAAGGGACTATTTATGTCCAATCTGTGGCAGAGCATTCCAAGCTCATATTGGTCTGATAAAGCACATCTTGCTATCTATATTTCTACATATGCATACAATTGGAAATTAAATTCTGCCTCTAACTTGGCCTCTTACCAGATCATCATTCCAGAAGAGAAACACTATAAGGGTAAAACTGACATATGTAAACTTCCTGTTTTTGCAGTATTTTATACATAATCAACACTCCCCCAGTGCAATGTTCCATATACAGTGAACACGATAAATATTGTCACTACCTCATGAAAGATATGTACACAATGGCTCACTATTTCAGTTTGAATAAATTACCAATTTCTAGTCTACTATTTCACACTAAAAAAAAAAACTTCATTATACAGGAAACTTCCATCCCATTAGTATTATGTAAGGTATGGATATTAATACTTAATTGTAAAATATTTATTTTAAGCACAAAAACCAGATGATATGTTCCAAATACTCACCAGCAGTCTTATACAGACTCTACTCTGGTGTTCCTTTGTGACTAGCAGGCTTCTGTCTGGGACTGACATATCTTAAGGAACCCAAGCTAATCTACTTACTTTATTGACTGTTCCCTCTTCAATCAACTTTACCTCCAGACTAGCCAACTTGCCTCCAACGAGCATCAACCTTACCTATAATGTGTCAGAGGCAAAACTTAAATCCTCACCTTCTCTATTCCAGCCTCCATTCACCAAATTATACTGCCCTGTAAATAGTTCATATATAATGAATATTTGTTGAACTTAAAAATTCTATGTAGCAATAAATCCCATATTGAATTTTTATGTGAGAATATGGCATTTCTTTTTACTTATGTGTTTGTGACATATTACACTATCAACTTTGATTCACATGAAATCCATAAACATTTCACCTATCATTATAATCTGGGCAATTCTAAGGTGTGATTCCAAGAGGCCAAGGAATGGGGCAGAACACAGAACTTTTGTTGCTGAGTCGATTCAGATGTATCTGAACTCCTTTTGGACATTTTCATGGTAAAGACCTTGGAGTGGTTTGCCATTTTCTTCTCCAGCTCATTTTAAAGATGAGACAACTGAGGCAAAAGGGTTAAGTCACATTCCCTGGGCCATATAGCTAGTAAACATCCAAGCCTGAATTTGAACTAAGATCTTACTGATTCTAGACTCAGAGCTATCTAACCATTTCCAATGGCACTGATTCATGCTAATTCATGATTTCCATATCAATATTTAGTAAGCACAATTCTACACATAATATACACTTAAATGCTTCTTGAAGGATAAGGGAAAAGAAGATGTATTTATTAAGCACCCATGATGTGTCAGGTACTTTGCTAATCATATTACACATATTATTTCATTTGATCCTCAGAATGTACGAGATTACTACTCTTATTATTCCCATTTTACAGCTGAGGAAACTGAATTGAAATCAGATGGTCAATTTTGGATAAATTTGTCTCTTTAAAGCTCAGTTGCTGCACATATCTTATAATTGTCATGGGAGTTTTTTGTCTTTAGATTCCATACCATCTCTAAAATGGTATTTGCATCAAAGTTCCCCTATCTCATTCTGTACTAAGAACCTCCTTTGATAGAGTCCCAGGTTCCAGACAGACTTTTTAAGTGCAGAATTCCAAGCTATGGCACATTGTGGCAAAGGGTCTTAATCCATGGCATTACTTAAAATCTGTGAATCTATGGACAGATTTCATCAAAAGAGTTAGATGCTTAGGATAAATTGTACTTTATTTATTTATTTTATCATCCCTGTCTGTGCTAGAAGACATACCAAAAGGACTTGGATAATTTAGGAAATGTATACAAGCATTGTGTGTGTTTCAGTAATTCTTTATTCCCCAACTGTTTTATTGCCTTTTTATCATTCCTGACTAATTGTACATTCTGACAGACTGTATGAAAAGTATGCTTAAAAATAATAATTATTGATTATTCATCCTACACTGGTAGGAAGCATAGCTGAGGAAAATGTGTCCCAGATGATATACATCAATGAATTCTGTTTAGACTTTAATAATTTCATATTAATTTGTGTTAATTTTTGCTGTTAAAAATCTTTCATCTTTCATTGACATATATAAATTCTTACAGTGACAAGAAAAATTGCTTTCTTCTGATTGTTTTAGCATACTTAAATATTCAGTGTGATTTAAATTAAAGCTTATGTTTACTCTAAGGAAATAGATCTCTCAGTGGAGAATTTGATTCTCCTTGATGGAAGATTCATTTCACAAGTTACTAAAGACCCATTTTTATCAACCAACTCAACCTTATCTAGTCTGATTATTCCAATAGAAGAGATTTTTAAAAAGAAAATATTTAAAAAGAAAATTGACAAGTGCAAATCCAACTATTACCTGCAAATTCCATGTGAACAGCACCCTATATCTCACAGATGTTTTAAAAAAAAGTTGTAACCCAATCACTGAAGACAGTTTCGGTAGTTAGGTAGTTACAGTGGAAGCCCAGTGAAAACCTGTTTTTTTGGTTGTTTTTACTATTGCAGCTCAATGAAATTGCCAACTCAACTTACTAAGCTTTCCTACACATTTGGATTCTTTCATTCAGTCATGCAAAGAACCCAAAGGTATTTGACCTGCTAAGTTGCCTAAAAATATGGAACTGTCTTCCTGAATAATTTTCCTCTGAAATAACTCACATACAGCTTGGGATTTATTATGGATTTCACTTGTACTCTGTGAAGAAAAATAACACGCTTCATGGAATGTCCTTGCTAATATAGAACCCGGTACAGGAGACACCATCATAAATACTTTTGACTGATACAGTTTCTTTGAACATTAAAATATACACAGCTACAAAAGCAACATTTTGAGAGTTCTGTCCTACAAAAGATACTGTTGTTTTCTTTCACAACCATCTATAAAGAGAGCTATGTCAAGAATGTAGAAACAAGCATGGTATGGAATAGTAACAATGGTGATGAAAGAAAGAACTTTCTAAGTAAGGACTTGTTGGGATAGCTAGGTGGCTCGATGTATAGGGTGTTGTGTCTGGAGTCAGAAAGACTCACTTTCCTGAGTTTTAATCTGGACTCAAACACTTACTAGCTGTATGACTCTGGGCAAGTCAATTAACCCAATTTGCCTCAGTTTCCTTATCTATTTGTTTAGCTATCTATCTAAAGATAAAACCCAAGCCATGGAAAAAATCCCAAGTGGTGTCATGAAAAGTCAGACATGACTAAAATAACTAATGATAACAACAAATGCTGGATAGTATATCTGAAGACAGCATACTCTAAGATAGAGGATTACTAATGAAACTGATCATAAATATCATATCCCATATAAAAGATCTGGAGGAAGAAGAATTCACAATAATAAAGCACAGAAAGTCATACTTAATAATTGTATGCCAAGGAGGACATTATAATATCATCCTTTATGTTAACTATTCCAGGAAATCATAAACTTCATTCTTCTCTTCTTCAAATAGGCATAAATAAGGCAAACATATCCCAGAGTACAGTGAGGCTCATGCCCTCTTTTTACTCCTTATTTAAAATAGCTCATCCTTGCAAATTCCTGGCCTCTCTGTCTAAATGAAAGAGAATACTGTTATCTTGGCAAATGCTGTCTTTACAATTACTAAAAGAGAAACTTCCTTGTACCAACTTAAAAAAGGCAAACTGAAGCTACATGGTATCTTCCAAAATTTGTACCTGCCTATCTCAATATATTGCATCCCTGGATGGCATTTAGAAGAACTAAGGGAAAATTAATTACTCTGTTTCTAAGTATTATAGCACAGCAATTGGAAGGGACTTCCATCCAATTCAACACCCTCATTTTATAGATAAGAAAACTAAGACTTAAAGAAGGTGAGTCATCAAAAATCACAAAGGCAAAAAGCTCCAGAAAATGATATTTGAATCTTAATTCTTTGTTTACACAAATAATTTTGCTGATCCATAGTGGAGGAGAAGGGATTTTGTACAAAAATATATATCATAGAATGATAGGAAAAACTAAATGTCCTACATTCCTGCCTTATCATGCGTTTCTTTTTTAATTGATCATTGAAATTGTAAGCTCCTAGAGCTTGGGGAAAAACCTATTGAAATAATTTTAAAGATTTGAATTATTAGTACTACCTTTCATTAAACAAATTTGCTAGCATCATGAGTTCTTCCTTTTGATTATTTCAGTGCCATGAAAAGTGACGTAGAATTTGAAAGCTATACTCTGTCACCATCTTACAAAAATAGTCATCTGGCAGAATATCCATGAAATTTTGTTTTGCAATATCAGCAATAAAAGAATCATGATCCAAGAATTGAAATGGGCCTTTGGATTAGCACAATCTGACAGAACTCCTTCTGTAATATTATGACAAGTGTATCTCCATATGAAAAACTCTAGTAAGCATATAGTATCCCAAAGAGGTCAACTGACCCAAAACAAACAAAAAATCAAGCAAAACAGAAAGGTCTCCAAGGTATCCAGCAGTTCAGAATGGGAAAGAGCTGGAAACAATGTCAATGCCTACAAATAGGACTGTAGTATTTTAATATGGTGGAATATAGTACTGTGCTACAAGACATTTTAAATATGATGAATATAGAGAAGCATGGGAAGATGTGTATAAAGTAAAGCAAAATAAATTATGTAGAACCAGAGAAACTATATTCACAATGACTTCACCAATATCAATGTAAAGAATAATGATGATAAAACAATGAAAACTGAATTTTGTGAAATTAAAATGACCAAGTCTGACCTTAAAGAAAATACATGAAGACAATTATCTTGTCCACACTAAATTTTCTCTTTTCTAGATCAAACTTTCTCAGTTTCTACAACAAATTATCATATGGTTTGAATGCAAGTGATCTTAAGTTCTATTGGCCCCTCTTGCCAGATGCATAGTTTAACTGGTAGGTAATTATTGGGCAAAGAGGAGAAGAGTCTCTTAACTGGTTTTAGTGCTGATAGAAAATAACAAAAGACAACTCTTTTGGGATATGTTCCAGAAGAATGACCTTGGTTCACTCTCTTACGGAGTCAATGAACTTATAGTGGTGCTTATAGTACCAACCAGACTGTCATTTGAATTATATATGTTAAATATTTAACAGCACAGGATTAAACTTCCTATGTACAGAAGTCATAAGAAAAAGGGAAAGCTCATAATTATTAATTAGTAAAGCTAAATATAAAAATGCATTTACAAATATATCTATCCTATAAGAAGCCAATATTTATTTATTTATATCTTCTTTTTTATTGTTGTTGTTGTTGAGGCAATTGGGATTAAGTGACATTCCCTGGGTCACACAGCTTAGGAAGGTATTAAGTATCTGAGAGCAGATTTGAACTTAAGGGTCACACAGCTAGGAAAGTGTTAATATCTGAGAGCAGATTTGAACTTAGGTCCTCCTGAGTCCAGGGCTGGTGCTCTACCCACTGTACCACCTAGCTGCCTCTTGTTTATATCTTCTGAGTGAAGAAATTATTCACATTCAATTAGTAAATTCTAAAAACCAAAATCACTTCTATACATAATTTAAAATGGAGTGTAAAACCACAGAGACTAGATATTATGGGAAAATATCATTGAAGTTAAAATTTTGTTGGTCCTGTCACATTCAATCTTTTGCATTCTATTTGAAGAAATGGAAAAGTATTTAAAATTGAGAACACAAATAAAACTTTTCCTAGTTATTTCCTATAGAAATAATAGAAACCTTATGTTTCTGTTATTATTTCCTTTTCTACTAATATTTCTATTATAATTACTGACAAATGTTAATTTGTCAGTATGCATGTAAATGTGGCTAAGCAAAATTTTGGTTGAGAAATAAACATATTCACAGAATAAATATAATAGTAAAATGCAGAATACAATTAAATGTAGTAATTTATAGCCCAGTCATAAACAGATGTCGTTGTCTCTATCAATGCATTATCTATATATTAACATGAAAAGTGGGGGGAAATGAGTCAATTACATTTTGCATACTTGCTATATTATTTGAGATATTGGATTTATACAAGGCAAAGATGCTTTAAAGAATTTAGATCTTATTCTTCTTCTACAAATAGCCTTATTGGGTAACTACTGTCCATGGATATCCATAAATACTCCTCCCCGCTAAAAACAATCTTCCCAAAATAGAAAGGAATGTTTTTATATATCTTTTAATATTTCATAGATACACTGTGTAGCACTCAGGAAACATACCTAATCAATCCCTCTGTATTTCCAGTCCTATGTTTCCTTGTTGATATTTTACATTATTTCTTAAACACTTATCATGAGTGATAAAATGCTAGAGTAAGGCATACCCATCATACATCTCTCCATTGTCCTTTGAGTCACCCTTTGAATTTGGCTTCTTTAGGAAATGTGATAAATTATGTTTCATAATCACATAGTATTTACCTGATGAGTATGGATGTTAAAAAAGATAAGGTTGTTGTTCAACTTGGGATCAAACCTGGAATAATTGAAAGACTGTAAAATTTTCCATATCAAGATCACCTTTGCTTATCCATTTCTTAGAATAGTTCTTTTTATTGTCCATCTGTAGATTACACATATACACACTTACATATGTTGCTGATAGGTTATCTCAATGGGCTACTCATCAAGTTATATAAAATAATCTAGGAAATATGATTTTTTTTATCTGCTGGAGTCCCTATCATTTGAGGGGCAATTAGCACAATATTATCTCAATCAGGAGCTATCTCACCATCTCTATGCAGGGCATCTCTCTCCCATTCAAACTCTGTAGGACAGTCTACATGACAATAGTAAATTTTTTTATAATCATATGTGGAATATAAATAGAGCAGTAGAGTGGATAGGGTGCTGGATCTTACATCGTGAAGCCTTAGATTCAAATCCCATATCTGACACTTATTATCCATTTGGCAAATGGCAAAGTCCTCTAATCTTTCCAAACTTCAGTTTTTCATGCAGTAAAAGGATATGTTAGTACTTTTATTATTAGAATGATTGTTTGCAAAGTTTTACCTCAAATGTTTTACAAATGTGAAGGTGATGTGTATTCAAGTATTCAAATGGATCTGTGCTTTTTCAGTTTCAATGTTTTCTCCAATTCTGCAACTGATGATCCACCTTGTTTGACTTTTATTCATATCTTCCTGTAATTTTACCACAGCAGGTCCATCCAATATTCTGGAGCACTTCCTTGATTTTTTTCTAACATCAGTAGGTTGCCAATGAAATACCTGGATTGTTCACTTATCATCCCTCACCCTTGACATGAGATCAGCTTATCTTTTCTTCCCATCACACATCAAGTTAATGGTAGCTTTTACTCCTATTCCTCTTCAAAGTTCCATTAACCACACATTGTAGCCTGCTTATTCAAACTACATATGTTTCTGTTGTCTTTATAACATTTATTTTCATAGACTTTGTACGTTTATGTTCCATGTTTAGAAGCAGAAAACAATATATATTAAAAACATGAGCCTTTGCTTCTAGCAAAAGGTTAACATTATTAAATGAATTTTAAAATTTTCCAAAAGGAAATCTAGATGACTCTTTATCATGTTTAATTTTGGACCTAATTTCTAATAACCCATGTCTTAACTATATGTGCTGATAAGCTCTGTAAGTTATCCATTAAAACAGATTATAAACTGGACAACAAAGATCTTTTTATATACTTAGTCATCCCAATGTAAATAGTCAAGCAAAACTTTTTAAGCTGATTATGGGCAGAAGCAATTAGTACAATGTTATTCATAAATAAGAGTATCTGGAAAATTATTCACAGGGAACCTTTTAAAATCTAAACTGTTTCTCTTCTATTCATAGGGCAAACACTATTGGTAAGCATTCATCCATGAAATAAAAACCTATGGGAAAATATATATGTATATATATAAAGGTGTGTGTGTATGGAGGTATATGTGTTTGTGTGTGTGTGTGTGTGTGTGTGTGTAAAAATTTTTTATAAGATAAATCTTAAGGGCTAGATTGCTATATTGATTCAATCTTTTTTTGTAAACAATAATTACATGGGAATGTCACATTCTGTATACTTTTCAATTAACTACATGATTGGAAATACACAGCATGATATGAATAATTGCTGTGAAAGTCTGTTTTTCCTACTTTTATCAAGGATACCTTTAATATATACATAGAATATCTTCATTAATATTTCATAGGGAAGAGAATGTAGGCATATTAGTTGATAATTACTTATGGAAAATCCCCTAGACCAAATGATGTCTCCCCATACAATATCATATTGTCCATCTATAAAATATGAGAAGGTAATGATTCTGTCCCCTGAATCAAGTATTATAAAGATATTCTATTCTATTTTCATTATTCTCCTGATAATTTGATACAATGTAAATAATCCAAATCCTATTTTTCATATCTATCACATTTTGTTAAAGAGCATTTTCCTTATATCTCAAAAGAATTAGCTCTTGTCTACTAATGACATTAAAATGCACTATAATTTTTAGCACCATGCTAATTACCATTCTGTAACATGACACATATTAAAACAATGGCATTTGCATATTTATTTGTATATTCATAAACTATAATATGTGTTCAAAGTGAGGCCATAGATTTGAAAGTTGTTTTAAAAATTAAAAGTGCTACATTTTTGGTCCATATCCATGGAAGTCATTAATGTAGAAGGCATTTAGTGAGAAAACTTCATCTATCAAAGATTAGTAATTTCTGTGAATGTACTTTGATCAGGTTCACAAACATAAGCCACATCAGAAGCAGGAATTGAACTCAGGTTGTCTTGGCACTCCCAGTCATTATTCCACACTACCCCTATGTTCTATAAATAGAAAGGATAATTCAGAATTCCAAAGTTCTTCTATTTTGGTAGGGAAAAATTACAGTGTGCATTTGAATTAGAAGATGCTTTGACATAATGAAATCATAGAATATTGATAGCCTTATTTTTCACATTTAAAACAACTTTTGTTCAGATCTAGTTTAAGAAAAATGTACCAAGTAGAGGATATTTATCTTCAAATCTACTGCCTAGTTCTAGGTTTTCCCTCTTTGTGACCTTCTGCCTATCCTCGTTAACTCTTCACTATATCTCCCCTTCAAATAGCTAATAGATGGAGTACTAAATCTGGTATCAGAAATACCTGAATCACTTCACCTCTGTCTGCCTCAATTTTACTATGAAATGAGCATCATACTAGCACCTTTCTCACAAAGTTATGAGGACCAAATTAGATAATATTTGTAAGCACTTAACATGAATGCTAATTACCATTAATGTAACATAGCATGTTAAAAACAATATCATTTGCATAATTATTTGTATATTGCTGAAATATCTGTAGTTGTAACTTTTGTAGAAAGTGAAATCACAGATATGAAAATTGTTTTAAAAATTAAAAGTGTTACATATTTTTATCCAACATCTGACACAGTCAGTACTTAATAAATATTTGTTTTCTTCTTCCTCTTCTTCCTTTTAATTTTTTCCTTTTTTCTATTATGAAAGTTTTTATATTTAATGCTAATTCTCTTGTTCTACTTTTGGACCACTTTTGTTATCTCCCACTTTTTCCCTTCCTCAATGAAACTTACTTGTGATTTCATGATCTAAAATCTACTCTTTTCTTTTCAGGATGATGAGATGTTAATATAAAAAAAAATTGATCCTGTGATGATTTTCCATTTCCTCCTCTCCTGGATAATGTTTCTGTATCCAAGAAGTCATTAAATTTTTTTTATTTTTTATTATAGCTTTTTATTTACAAGATATATGCATGGGTAATTTTTCAGCAATGACCCTTGAAAAACCTTCTGTTCCAACTTTTCCCCTCCTTTCCCCCACCCCTTCCCCCAGATGGCAGGTAGACCAATACATGTTAAATATGTATATGTTAAATACAATATATGTATACATATACATACAATTATTTTGCTGCACAAGAAGAATTGGACTTTGAAATAATATAAAATTAACCCAAGAAGGAAATCAAAAATGCAAGTGGAAAAAAAAACAGAGGGATTGGAAATGCTATGTAGTGGCTCACACTCATTTCCCAGAGTTCTTTCACTGGGTATAGCTGGTTCTATTCATTATTGAACAAATGGAATTGATTTGGTTCATCTTATTTTTGAAGAGAGCCACATCCATCAGAATTGATCATCATATAGTATTGTTGTTGAAGTATAATGATCTCCCAGTTCTGCTCATTTCACTCAGCATCAGTTCATGTAAATCTCTGAAATCTTCCTGCTGGTCCTTTCTTACAGAACAATAATATTCCATAATATTCATATACCACAATTTATTCAGCCAATTCTCCAATTGATGGGCATCCACTCAGTTTCCAGTTTCTGGCCACTACAAAGAGGGCTGCCACAAATATTCTTGTACATACAGGTCCCTTTCCCTTCTTTAAAATCTCTTTGGGATATAAGCCCAGTCGTAGCACTGCTAGATCAAAGGGTATGCACAGTTTGATAACTTTTTGAGCATAGTTCCAAATTGTTCTCCAGAATAGCTGAATGTATTCACAATTCCACCAACATTATATCAGTGTCCCAGTTTTCCCATATCCCCTCCAACATTCAGCATTATCTTTTCCTGTCATCCTAGCCAATCTGACAGGTGTGTGGTGGTACCTCAAAGTTGTCTTAATTTGCATTTCTCTGATTAATAATGACGTGAAACATCTTTTCATATGGCTAGAAAGTTTCAATTTCTTCATCTGAATATTGTCTGTTCATATACTTTGACCATTTATCCATTGGAGAATGGCTTGATTTCTTATAAATTAGAGTCAATTTTCTATATATTTTGGAAATGAGGCTTTTATTGGAACCTTTGACTGTAAAAATGTTTTCCCAGTTTATTGTTTCCCTTCTAATCTTGCCTGCATTAGCTTTGTTTGTACAAAAGCTTTTTCAATTTGATATAATCAAAATTTTCTATTTTGTGATCAATAATGATCTCTAGTTCTTCTTTGGTCACAAATTCCTTCCTCCTCCACAGGTCTGAGAAATAAACTATCCTATGTCCTTGTAAGTTATTTATAATTTCATTCTTTATGCTTAGATCATGAACCCATTTTGACCTTATCTTGTTTTTGGTGCAAAGTGTGGGTCTATGTCTAGTTTTTGCCATACTAATTTCCAATTTTCCCAGCAGTTTTTGTCAAATAGTGAATTCTTATCCCAAAAGTTGGAGTTTTTCTATTTGTGAAACACTGGATTATTAAAGTTATTGACTATTTTGTCCTGTTAACCTAACTTATTCAACTGATCAACTAGTCTATTTCTTAGCCAATACCAAATGGTTGTGATGACCACTGCTTTATAATATAGTTTTAGATCTCGTACACCTAGGCCACCTTTATTTGATATTTTTTATTAGTTCCCTTGAAAGTCTTGACCTTTTGTTCTTCCAGATGAAATTTTTTGTTATTTTTTCTAGGTCATTAAAATTGTTTTTTGGGAGCCTAATTGGTATAGCACTAAATAAATAGATTAATTTAGGTAGTATTGTCATCTCTATTATATTTGCTCAACCTATCCTAGAGCACTTAATAGTTTTCCAATTGTTTAAAGCTGACTTTATTTGTGTTGAAAATGTTTTGTAGTTTTGCTCATCTAGTTCCTGAGAAGTCATTATATTTTTGAACAACAATTTAAATTCAAAAGTTTTGCTACTGGCAGATTTCAGATTCTGCCACAGAATAGCATGAAGAGATATTTGGAAAAGTTAGGGTTTTTGGAATGCTTCTTCCACCAGACAGCAAAAGTAACCCATTTACTTTATAAAACTTCATGCAATATATAGTTCTAAGTTTTAATAAAAAGAAAACATTTTGGTCTTTAAGCACATCAGCAAATCTCTCAATTCCCCACTAAAGTCATATTAAAATATTTCACTCTGGCATGGAGATGACTCTGAGTTTTCAAAGACTATGACAGCAGAGCATGAACTCTGTCAGTTTCTAACAACTTGGAAAGGGTTTGAGTGCCAAGATGACTGTCATCTAAAGGCTAAGCTAACTTTTTTGAACCAGCAGAATGGTCATATGGAGATAAATTCTCTTTTTGACCACAGCAAATCATGAAAACCATCAACTAAGACTTTCAGAGTTTGCAATCTGCAATGATGGAGGGAATACTCCCACTGAAAAAATCACCGATCCTTGAAATAAGAAATCTCAAAATATGATGCCCACTCCTTTTGATTCAGAGATTTTGGAATAGACCTCTGATTAATGAATGTTATTACTTCATGCAAGGAGTTTCATTTCTAATTTCTCATCCTTTTATCTCTCATTAGTCATATCCTTAAATATGCTAAAGACATCTATGCTTCACTCTGTTTTGACAATGTATAATTGAAATAATATGATAAGAATTTTTCTCCATCAGATCAATCGAATCAAAAAAGTGATCGGGAAGAATTTTCTACAGTAGACAAGTTTCAGTTTTCAAAGTACAAAAGATCAAAGAGCCAGCATTATGAGAAAGAGTTGTAAATAGGATAGGCAATGTAATTGGAAGAATACCAGGAAAATCATAAAAGCATAGATTGTTAACTATTAGAGGCAGAAAGTATTTTTAAATTTCATTTAGTTCAGTCCCTTCAATTTATAGATGAAAACCTCCAAGATTAGAGCTCAAATAGTCTCAGCCAATATTTTTTCAATCATTTTATTTTGCTACTGACTTTCCAATATTAGAATTCCACAGATTTTATCATCTGTAGGAGTCCAGTATTTGTGTGTAAACACTCCTTAGCAATAGAAACATTTACATAACATCAGCTAATAGCTTATTAGTAATTCTATTAGCAAAATTAAACAAAAGAATGTAACATAGCATGAATTCTAGGAGCTAAAAGGAATTTCAGGAAACAGAGAATTAAGGAATTTGAAAGTAACAGTGGTTAGGAGAAGGGAGCAGTCAAGAGGAGTGGACATTAACAAGGACAAACTGCAATTATTTTATAGGATCATAGATTTAGAACTCGAATGGAATTTAGAGATCAAAAGGAATCCAACTCCATTTTACAGATGAAGAAAATGAAACCCAGAAAAAATGAGGTCAATTATTCCAGGTCAAAGAAGCAGTAAATAGTAGAACTTGAAATTCAAACCCAGATCCTCTAATTACAAACTTATTCTTCTTTCCACAATACTGTGAAGCCTCATAATGCAATAGAGAACTGGCATTGAGACATAATAATGTCATTATAGATAATTGCCAATGATTATCTTATAGACCAATCAAGTTATATTAGGTTGCTAATTTTTAATTAAGTAAAAATTTTAAATTTATCTCCAGTGGCTATGCACCTCTGTCAACACTAGAAGGTGCTCTAGTAACCAGAATATTAATTACTTTTCCTTTATTAGCTTTTCTTATAGATAGTATCACTTATTTCACTAGTCTGAAGATTTGGTGTGGATTTATCCTAACAGACTGTGATTCACCATGTCAGAAACCACTGATTATTCCCTTCATTATGTAATTCCTTATGTCCCATCATATAACAAATATTGGTTGTATAAAAATTTAATGAGAATATTAGAAATGAGTACTAGAACATTAAGAATAAATAAGGGAGACAACATTAATTTGCTTCAGCCCATGATTTCTGTCAAAGTCTTTTGGCAAGCAAGCTCCAACTCAGGATCACAGTTCCTTACTCCAACTTTTCCTATAGGAAGCTAGCAAGGTATCCATCCCAAGGCTTGACAACTTTTGAGAATATCACCAGTTATGATCAATGCCCAGTCTATTAGGATAACTCAGGAGTGCAGAATTCATCTACTGGTCTCCTCTGAAGTAGCGTTGTCCCTGTAGGCAACTGCACCTAGAACTATTGTCTTTTATGGTTGCCTACCATCTCCCATTGCTTTTAATTTAATTCTTACTTAATAAACTGAAACCCTTACATGTATTGATTTGTCTATAAAACCCAATTTGTAGGTTAAAAATGCTCCAGCTTTTGCCTACATGGCTTCATGTAGCTAATTGCAGGAAGAACTATTTGTTATCTTTCTAAATTTTTGGTTTTTACCTTCAAATCTTCACCATTTCCTCTTCTCAATTATTCATCCAATCCCCCTTAACCTACCTGAGACATGCATCCTAATATCACTCTTCAAACACTTAGCCTAGCTCCTGTTACAATGTGTACATTTTATACAACAAAATGAGAAAAGAGAATGTGGTGAGGACAAAGGAAGATTGCAGACAAAGTCCTATAAGAAATATGAGTTAGAGAGAGGATTTTCATTAATAAGAAGGGAAATTTTCATAGGGAGGAAGGGCAATTTGAGCAAAGTTGATGTAGAGGATATTTGTTGCAGATATGAAAGTGGTAAATTTGAATTCAGGAGACCAGAAGAGAGGACTAGGTTGAAGAATAACAGTATTCCAGTTTATATGGATTAAGGTACGTATAAAAAAGCAATAAGTGAGGCTAAAAGATCAGGTTATATTCAGGCTCAGAGTTTGTTTTTATCCTATAAATAACAAGTATTCCTTCTTTAGACAGACTGTTCACTTTTTCTTATTCTTAAATACTAGCTTAATGGGGACTTACCTAAACCTAACCAGATCTCCTAAAATAGAATCACTCTTCATCCTTTATGCTGAGGTTGGGGATAGCTTTTTCAGGTACACAGCTGATTAATGGAAGCTGTGCCAGACTGGTACAATCTCTTTTTTGCATTGATGCTCTCTTTCCTGATGAACTCAGAGTAATAGTTCAGACATATAATAGATACCATGACCTGAAGTAGGGAGCTCCAAGAAATATGTCTACAGGTATTTTGTTTCTTTTTTATGTCATTTGTCTTCTCAGTTTTAGGTGCTGACAGTGATTCTCCATTGGATATAAAGTTTAAGCCATGATCAGCATGAAGCCAAGGTTCAAGATGTAATGGTATAGCCATGATGAGCAGCAAAGAAGTTTGGACTTTCAAGTAGACCTGTGCTCTACAATAAAACTTCTTAAAACATGGGTTGCACCCCATATGGGGTGTGTATAACTGAATGTGGAGGTCATAAAATATCAACATATTGATCAGTTCTGAAAAACATTAAAGATGCACTGCATCCTTCAGTATCAAAAATTCCACCAAGATTTTATGTAAAAATAAACAAGTACATACATCTCATTAGTAAGCAAATTTGTTTTCATCTTTAATAAATGGTAAAAATACATGTATACCAAAGAATTATTTTAAAATAAATTTCTTTATGATTTATTATCAGAAATGTTTGGGTTTTATACCTATATTATATAACTATATACTCAAGGTCACATAACATTTTTTGGCTAAAAAGGGTGAGTGAAAAAAGGTTAAAAAGCCTCGCTTTATAAAAACTGAGCTAAGCTATGAATCTAGTCTTCTCCCTAGATGCTGAAGGTACAAGGTGGAAGGAGGACTATGCTTCCCATGTATTGTGCCATACACTTGTTATACAAGTATTAAATGGAAATGATCTGCTTCAAAAGGTAGTTAGTTTATCATCAGTGAATATACTTTAAAATAGGTTGGACAATTACTTGAATATTAGTGTCTTTATTGGGTTTCTTGGGTAGTAGGAGAAACTTCAGAAGCAATCAATAATCAATAATCATCTATTAAATGTGTGTAGACCTAAGTTTGAAATATAACAAATAAAACAATCTCTGCCCTAATGAAGCTTATATACTTATTAGAGATACAATAAGTAAACAGGTATAGCCAAGATGCAAGAAGAGTGAAAAAAATAGAGTAGTTTTGTAACCTCCACTAAGATCCTTACTAGGTAGGCTAGGCTAATTGTTATGTTTATTTTTCTTCTTTTAAAAGGCAATGAAACTATATTTGAGACTTATTTAGGTTTGTGTCACTGAAATAGCTTTGTTGGTCCTTGGAGTAATAAATCTCAGATCATAAAAAATTCAGTTTTCCTTCTGAACAGGCATATCACAAACGTGACTACCAGATTGGCTTGAATCAAGCCCATCCCAGAACAAGGATTCCTTTGGAATCCCTTCCTATTACCAGATTCTATGAGCCTACCAAAAAAAAAAAAAAAAAAAAACAAAAAAAAACATAGTCTACAAAGAGGATGTTGACCTAATCTGTTAAAAGAATCTCTTTCCAATACTTAGTAGGTACTAATTTTTTTTTTTCATAGACTGATATATAGGGACTAGGTCATCAATGCTCAATGTGAAAAGAAGAGAGGAAGAGAGAAAGTTTAAGAGGAAGAAGGTAAGATGCAAAAGTTTGTATTCTTGACAGCTTTGAACTCTGTCACCATGTTTTAGAAACTACCAAAAATACTTCTGAATAATTACAAAGCCAATCAGACTCCTTCCCCTTTCTTCTCTTCCTTTCTTTCATTCTTCTACTACATTCCTCTTTCTTTTTTTCAAGTCCTATCAAACAATATTAATGGGATTCAAGACTATTCCTGTTCATTTAGTTCTTCTACCTCAAAATGTGTATTGGACATTTCCAGTTGAAGTGGAAGAAATATTGGCCCTATTTTGGTAACAGATAATTATATAATTGTAGACAAACCACTTAATTTCTTTAAGCCTCAGTTTTTCCATTTTTCAAATGGTTATAATCCTACTTATTTTATCTACTCAAAGGTATTTAAAGTGCTTTATAAAGTATATGCTTTTCTTAATAGGAAAAAATTGGTAACTAAAATGATGCCCATTTATCAGAAAATAAGCAGAGTATGGTACATGAATGTAATATAATATTTCGGCATATAAGAAATTATAGAATTTTATAGAATGACAACAGTTTATAGAATAACAATATTATAAAAAGAAACAAATTTGAAAGACTTTAGAACTTTTATTAGTTCAATGACAAACAATTCCAGAGGATTGATGATGAAGCAAGAACCTTCTGCCCTAGAGGTTATATACCAAAAATGCAGAATGGAATATCAATTTTTGGACAAATTTGCCAACTATTTTTGTTGGTCTATGTATATTTGTTATGAAAGTGATATGTTTTCTTTTTTCTCATTGTTTACTTGGAAGAATAAGAGATCAAGTAAATGCAGGTTAATTGGAAGAAAGTAACAAAAATCAATTTTAAAAAACAAAGTATTCTATAAACAATGAGGTGTTATTATTTATGGGGAAAAACGGAATTAGTAGGAGAAGTTTCTCAATGACTTGTTAATTTTACAAGCTCTGTCACCCATAACTTTTAGTCTGGAATGCTTTTATCCTCTGGAATGCTTTTATCCTAGATAGGCACTCACCCAACTCTTTTCCTTTCTATAAAACATTGCAACATTTGATTCATCGATCCACAAAATCTTAGATGAGTTCCCTAGTCCCCGTTTAAAATGAGTTTGGGTGAGAAATAATCCTTGTTTCTGGTTTACCGTTCCCTAGAGTAATTTTTCAAGTAGCTACCCTTTCAAGTTTTCTACTGTAATCATGCTCTTTGATACAAGTTTGTCATGAATGTGGTTGTAATCTGCTGGCAGCAAAAAAAGTTGTAAGTTCTTTTCCTCCTTTGTCATGTTGAAAATGTATTTGTAAACATCTTACCTAGTTTGTATTTAAGTTTTCTATCATTACTTTTTCTTTTAATTTCAAACTGATCCTTGTC
This sequence comes from Sminthopsis crassicaudata, assembly GCF_048593235.1. Lineage (NCBI taxonomy): Eukaryota > Metazoa > Chordata > Mammalia > Dasyuromorphia > Dasyuridae > Sminthopsis > Sminthopsis crassicaudata. The sequence goes on from NC_133621.1 coordinate 119,076,256, forward strand.
GTTATCTAGATTGCTTCCATATCTCATTAGTTATTTTCAATTGAGTTCAATTCAACAAATATTTATTGAATGGCTACTAGTATATCAGTCATTGTCCTACATACTATAGGAAGAAAAGGAAAAATTAAATGGTCAATTTACTCATTGAACTTACAATCTCTTGGTGTTACTATATTTTAAAAATATAAAGTCAAATTTTGGTGTTCCAAAAAAAGTGAGAAGTTGGGAAAATTGGAGGAAATTGTTTTAAATTCATAAACATTTCAACTTATGAAATATTTTTAAAGTGGTAAAGTCTTATATGTTGGTTTCTGTGTTTATTTCAGGAACCCAAATTAACTTGTTAAGAGAGGTTTTTAGTTTTAAAATGTAATGGATAAATAAACCTTAATCAGCACATAAATTATTTATATGTAAATATGTCCTAAAACTTAAGAAAACTGTTTATTATTTTAATACCAAACCATCTTCTTACAATTGTGTCTATCTTATAATTAGCATAGCTAAGCCTTTTTCCCCCTCAAAAAATTATACGGACATTCTTCAATTCATTCTTTTCTGAATTATTATAAATGTTAAGTGAATGAATTCCATATTAATGAAGGTGTCTATTATATCTATTTAACACTATGCATCTCATTATATTTATATCTTCAGTACCTTCCTTTATGCTGTGTTTTCCTAAAGTATCATTGTCATTTGGTTGTCAATTTGCTTATATACCTGAAGCAATCATATTTGAAAACTTTACAATTACTATAAAATCACATTGACAGTCTGTCATTAAATATATTTATTCAATGATTATCTCCTTTGAATCAATTAATCCTAGAATAAGTCAATTTTTCATTTTTAAGCACTGTCATTTTTAAAATCAGAGTGATACATATGGAGTAGACTGTGAAAATCATTTAGTCTAGTGAGATTAAAATAAAATAGAAATTTTGAGGTTGTTGTTGTTAAACCATCTAACTCTTTGAAACTTCATTTAGCAAAGATACTAAATAAGTTTGCCATTTCCTTCTACAATTCATTTTACATATAAGGAAACTAAGGCAAAGTTAAGTTACTTACCCAGGGTCAAACATTTCATAAATATCTGAGGCTATATTTGAATTCAGATTTTGCATATTTTAGTCTCATTGATCTATCCCACTGTACCACCTACCTTCCCTCAAATAGAAATGAGGTCCACTAATCCAAACATTAAAATCTCTATAGGCCTCAAATGGACAATTTCAAAATGTGACATTTATTTTTATTTTGTTAAATATTTGGTTATTGTTGTTCTTCATTTTTTCAAGGAGGAACAAAATGACATCACTATATTAGAGTTGAGTTACAGTATGTCCACCTGTGCTGAGCAGACCAAAAAGAAACTCATAATGCCCTACTATAGGTTGCACACAAATACTCCATATGAACATTTAGGGTAGCTTCCTTACTTTTACAAATTTCACATTTGTTTTGGGCTAATACAGTTCTGCTTTGCTCATAGAGCACAGCACCTTTTCTGATGAGAGTATGCCATGCTGGGCAGTCCTGTGCCAGGGTCTCCCATGTCATGAAATCAATTCTAAATTTATTAAGAGATAACCTTGAGAATTTATGACCAGAGGAGAACTAGAGATCATTATTGATCACAAAATAGAAGATTTTGATTACATCAAACTAAAAAGTTTCTGTACAAATAATATAATGCAAACAAGATTAGAAGGGAAGTAACAAATTGGGAAAATATTTTTAAAAACAAAGGTTCTGACAAAGGTCTCATTTCCAAAATATATAGAGAACTGACCATAATTTATAAGAAACCGAACCATTCTCCAATTGATAAATGGTCAAAGGATATGAACAGACAATTCTCAGAGGAAGAAATTGAAACTATATCCATTCACATGAAAGACTGTTCCAAATCACTACTGATCAGAGAAATGCAAATTAAGACCACTCTGAGATACCACTACACACCTGTCAGATTGGCTAAGATGACAGGAACAAATAATGACAAATGTTGGAGGGGATGTGGGGAAATTGGGACACTAATACATTGCTGGTGGAGTTGTGAAAGAATCCAGCCATTCTGGGAGAGCAATCTGGAATTATGCCCAAAAAGTTATCAAACTGTGCATACCCTTTGACCCAGCAGCGCTACTACTGGGATTATATCCCAAAGAAATACTAAAGAGCGGAAAGAGACATACATGTGCCAAAATGTTTGTGGCAGCTCTTTTTGTTGTAGCTAGAAACTGGAGGATGAATGGATGTCCATCAGTTGGAGAATGGTTGGGTAAATTGTGGTATATGAAGGTTATGGAATATTATTGCTCGGTAAGAAATGACCAGCAGGAGGAATATAGAGAGGCCTGGAGAGACTTAAATCAACTGATGCTGAGTGAAATGAGCAGAACCAGAAGATCACTGTACACTTCAACAACAATACTGTATGAGGATGTATTCTGATGGAAGTGGAAATCTTCAACATAAAGAAGATCCAACTCACTTCCAGTTGATCAATGATGGACAGAGGTAGTAACACCCAGAGAAGAAACACTGGGAGGGGAATGTAAATTGTTAGCACTAATATCTGTCTGCCCAGGTTGCATGTACCTTCGGATTCTAATGTTTATTGTGCAACAAGAAAATGATATTCACACACATGTATTGACCTAGACTATATTGTAACACATGTAAAATGATGGTATTGCCTGTCGTCGGGGGGAGGGAATAGAGGGAGGGGGGGTAATTTGGAAAAATGAATACAAGGGATAATATTATAAAATATATATATATAATAATTAAAAAAAAAAGAGATAACCTTGAGAGTGTGCTTGCATCATTTTTTCTGCCCACTTTGTAGGTGTTTACTCTGGGTGAGTTCTCCACAATTTTTTTTGGTAAGTGTACATTTGGCATTTAAACAATGTGGCCAGCCCAGCAGAGTTGAGATGGACCAGTTTATTGCCAACTTGGAGAGTAAGTAGAGCCAACATACAGTTGACAAGAATGAAGCAGAAAAGGAGTTGGCAGCTTTGAGACATTTGGTGTACAGCACTGTATTTGTTTATCTGAGCCAGAACACTGGCAAACATCAAGACCAGTTTGATGAAAATGATAAGGAAATTCAGAAGCTGCTAAATGAAAAATGAGAACTCCACAAGTCATTCCAGCAGGATAGTTCATCCATCTCTAAGAAGCTGGTATTCAATTCCATCAAAAGTAAAGTACAATAAAAACTTAGGGTGATGCAATATTCTTGGTTCAGTAAAAAGGCAGATGAAATCTAATTTTATGCTGACAGCAACCATCCAAAGCATTTTAATGATGCACTGAAGGCTATTTATGGGTCAAAGACCTATAGTGCATCTCAACTATTCAGTGATAGTGATAAGACATAGTGCTGGAGAAATGAGCTGAACACTTCCCTAGTGTTCTCAACACTGTCATCAATTAATGTTGATTATCTTTCATTTATCCCAAGTTGAAATCAATCACTCCCTAGCTGAAGTTCCAACTGAAGAAGAGATTTTGAATGCCATAAAGATACTTCTATGTGCTAAAACATTGGGTGCTAATTCTATTCCAACTGTTTGGTAGTCATGGCAGCATGACATATTAATTTTTCTCCCCACATATTACCACAAATGCCACCTCTTCATCTTGTCAAAAGTAAATCAATATTACTTATAGAATCCTTACTCACCTTTATATCATCTCTTTACCAGAAATATGATATTTTGATTTGAAATAGAAATCTTGTCACACTATTTTTCCCTGTGGGTGAATGGTCAGATTGAATGCAAAGGAATCATGGAATATTATAGGGAAAAGAAGGTTAAGGGCTATTGTTTTGGGAAATTAATTAAAGTTAAGAAATAAAAACCTTTTCTCATGGAATTCATTCTTTCTTGTCTAAATCTTTATTACTGAATTCTATGGAATTCCAGGCAACACTCTGTGCTCTCCACTAAGTTTATTGGACTCAGTCTTTTCCATCCCAACTATTAATCCATTTATGTAACCATTTAAGTATTTCTGCCCATGTCCCTCCTCCAACAATTCAATCCAATTTATTTGGGGGCCCAAAATTTCTAGTTATAACTTCACATATACTCTCAATATCATTCCCTGCATACAACTAACACAATCACTTTCAAAAATGCAATTATTCATATCAATTGAATCATATTATATATTTTATCAGTAATATTTTGTTCTGCACAGAAATAATTGTTAAGTAATTCAATGAATATTTACTGAATATCTATTATGTGCATAGCAGTGTTATAGGTTATATTGAGAACATATGGAGAAGCCCTGGCATGACAGCAAACTCTGGGGCAGCTCTCCCATTGACCTTTTCCCTAAGAAGGGAAACTTAGAAAAGGAGAAAAGACAAGTGGAAATTTCCCCAGGATGTATCAACACCCCTTGCTCATATCCTTTGTCAGAGGTTTTTGGTCTCAAGATTCCTTTAAACTCTTTAAAATTATTGAGAATTTTCCGCAAAGACTTTCTGTTTGGATAAGATTTTTATTGACATTTAATGTATAAAATTAAAACATTAAAAAATAATTTAAAAAAGACGTGAAGCTCTACATACACTTATTTTAATAAGGGTTTGGCTCAATCACATATCACTTAAGATAGTAACATTCATATGGAAGATGTTAAGAATCTGTCTTTAACACTTCCTAATTGAGTATGTCTGGGCTTTTTCTTGTATTTGTATATGAGAGTTACAATAACACCATGTAGTAAGGGTAGAGTGCCTGATACTTTCATCGAGAGAAGTAGTGGATATTAGACACTCCCCTTTAATGAATGGCGAGTAAAATAGCACTTAACTTTCATATCCAAAACTTTTTTAAAACTCCCCAACCATTCTTCATCAAATAATTTAAAGATGAAGATAATTTTAGTCACTTAGTCACTGGAAAAATACTGCTCAGTACTTTTGATTAGTCAAGGCAAAATGCCCACACAGGCATCTTGTCTCAGCATGTTCCATGTGGGTGATTATATCATAGGTAATTTGAATATGAGTAAAACCTCTAAGTTTATATCTGTGAGAAAGTTTGAATAATCTGACTCATGTTTTTTTCAAGTAGCCTCTTCAAATTACAATTAATAAACATTTATTAAGTGCTTTCTATGTGCCAGACATTGTGGTAAATATAAAAATGCAAAAAAGAGGCAAAAAAGAATCCTTCCTCATAAGGAACATATGGTCCAATGGGGGAGATAACATGCAAACAAATATATGTGTGTGTATATATATATATATATATATATATATATATATATATATATATATATATATATATATATATATATATATATATGATAAAAGGGAGTGATTGAAAAAGAGAAGGCATAGAATTAAGAAGAATTAGAGAAGACTTCCTGTAGGATTTTATTTGTGACTTTAAAAAGGTCAGTAATTGGAGTGGAGGATAGATAACTCTCTAGGCATGGGGGAATAATCATGAAAAAAAAAATTTTTGAATTGATCCTTAATATATATACTACTCTTTACCTTAAACTATATATTTATATACTGCTTTAAGGTTGACAAAGTGACAGCCCCATCAAGGTAAGCATCAAAGAAGTATTATCCCCTTTTTATCAGTGATGAAAATAATGATTAAAGAATTTAAATAGCATAGTCTATTGTTGTAATTATAGTGTCTGATGTAGTATCTGAGTATTAATGTAATACATTATTGAAACATTATCAATAGTGATGTTAATACTGTAGTATTCTGCTCCCAAGCATTCACATATTGACACCATGGCTTAGGGGATATATTTAAAATTATTCTTGGGACTTCAAGATGAAGCCTTGTGAAAAATCTTCCTATGCTTTTGAACTGCTCCATCTTTGAGATGTAAAGGCTTCTGGCTGATAGTCTGGTCTTGAAATTCAGAAACAGATTATAACCACAGAAATAGAAAACTTTAAGCCTAAGGACAGATTAGGGAAAAGCATCTCAATATTAAGTGTTAACAAAGATCAAAAAATTAGCAACTCTACCCTTGGTAAACAGCCTACTACCAATAGGGTCTCATAAATACAAATAATATGTTTATTTAGTCATTAATATAATGCCCTGATGGAAGAAGATATTAATTATTAAAAGTTAGATGAAATATTTCAAAATATTTTTCTATTCTAATTAGTCTTTTCAAATAGTACAAGAAACTATAATATATATTTCATATTAAAGTAAAGGATATTAAAACTCTAAGTATAAACTTTGGCATATCATTCATCTTGTTCCTTCCCTGTCACTAGTTCTTCCTAGAGATTCTCCAAATTGTCACGTTTCCTTTCCCAACATTCATTGTTTTATCATCATCATAATTATCAAATATTAATATGTAATTATTGATAATATATCTGAAGAATTTCAAATATTTTCAGCATACTTCAACATCCTTTGGAAGTAAATCCCATTTTCATGTTTCATTTTCATTGTTTTTGTTGGAAAAAGGAAGGCCTGTTCTTGTCAGTCAGGAAGGCAGTCAAAACTTGAGGCAGCAAACTGGGTGACCACTCCTGAATTTGATCCCATGATTCCTAATGCACGCCAGGTATTTTACTTCTCTACATACAACAGTCCATTTGATACCACATGGACAACAAGAAGCATCTATTATATATTATCACTATTTGGGTTTTAGCCGATTTTTTGTATCATGTACTCCTTAATTTCATTGACTGCTTCACTCCATACCCCTTCCCCTTTTTCCTTTTTCATTCATTCATTCATTCATTCATTCAACTCAGCACCTGCTAGGGGAACAACACATTCCCTTAGGAAATTATTGGACTTTCAGCAACTCAATATCACATTAAACTTTATTGTTCTACTTATGGTATTTCAATTTCATTCATCCCTATTTATAAGACGAGATCTTTGTTGGGGAGGACTTGGAGTCAAGATGGCAGAGTATACACAGGTCTTTGCCTGAGCTCTCCCTGGCTTTTCTCAGACCAACACCAGAACCCACAAATATTCAGAGTGTAACAAATTTCCAGCAGACCATATTTTAGAAACTCTACAGGAAAGGTTTGTTTCAATGATGAGCGGGGGGAGGGGGGGCGTGGGGGATGGATGAGGAGGTCGCAGTCCAGAATAGGTTCAGCACAGGGAGATCCAGAGAGGAGAGGCTTTCTCACTGGGGGAATCTGGTGGGAAGGTCATAGCCAAAGTACAACAGTATTTGTTACTCTGTCATGAATCAGAAGCCAGTGGATCAGCAGACTAACTGTGAGACATCCAACACAACTACAGAAGGCAAATAGTGAGCCTCTGAATCCCAGCATAACCAGCAGGAGTTGGCCACACCCTTCCAGCATGAGAAGAAAGGCAATGCACCAGCCCCAGGGCAGCATGAAGCCCTGTCACCTACAGAGGAAGCTTGAGACAATTTCCCCTTTTCCCTAACAACATATTTCATCAGAAAAACAACTGGAAAATAGATCCAGGAGAGACAATCTAATAATTATTGGATTACTTGGAAACCTGCAATTAAATTCCAAATTTGAAATTTTGAAAATAAAAGGTGGGAATAATATAACTATAAGAAAACAATTGATCTAGTGAACAAAAGGTTTTATAAAAAGCCAACAAAATAGATAAACCTTTAGTTAATTTGATTAGAAAAAGGAAAGAAGAAAATCAAATTGCTAGTATCAAAAATGAAAAGGGTGAATTTTCCACCAATGAAAAGGAAATGAGAGAAATAATCAGTCTCAACTGTATGCCAATAAATCTGATGATTTAAATGAAATGAATGTATACTTACAAAAATATACATTTCCCATATTGAGACAGGAGGAAATAAATTTACTTAAACAGTCCCATTTTAGAAAGGAAATTAAACAAGCTATTAATAACTCCGTAAGGAGGAAAAAAACTCCAGAGTCAAATTAATTTACAAGTGAATTCTACCAAACATTTAAAGAACAATAAATTCCAATATTATGAAAACTATTTGGAAAAATAAAGAAAGAAGGAGTCCTACCAAATTCCTTTTATGACACAAATATGGTGTTGATATCTAAACAAGATAGGGAATATGCACCATTTTCTCTAATGAATATTGATAGAAAAATTTTAATAAAATATTAGCAAGGGGATTACAGCAAGTTATGACTAGGATAATATACCATGACCAAGTAGCTCCTATAAATACCAGGAAAGCAGGGCTGGTGGAGTATTAGGAAAATGTTAGCATAATTGACTATATAATTATCTAAATAGATGCAGAAAAAGCATTTGACAAAATCCAATACTGATTCCTATTAAAAACACTAGAGAGCATAGGAATAAATGGAGTTTTCCTTAAAATTATCAGTAGCATCTATCCTAAAATATCATCAAACATCTTATGTAATAGGATAAACTAACGGAATTCCTAATAAGATCAGGTATGAAACAAGGAATACCATTATTATTCAATATTATATTAGAAATGTTAGTTTGGGCAATAAGAAAAAAATTAAAGGAATTAGATTAGGTAATGAGAAAACCAAATTATCCCTCTTTGGAGATAATATGATGATGTACTTAGAGAATCCTAGAGAATCAACTAAAACCTACTTGAAAAAATTAACAACTTCAGCCAAGTTGTAAGATATAAAATAAATCTACATAAATCATCAGCATTTCTATGTTACCAACAAAGTCCAGCTGCAAGAAGAAAAAAGAGAAATTCCATCTAAAATAACTGCAGGTAATATAAAATATTTGGTAGTCTATCTGCCATGAAAAATTCAGGAACTATATGAACACACACAATTAGAAAACAATTTCCATACAAATAAAGTCATATATAAACAATAGGAAGAATATTAAGTGCTCATGGATAGGCCAAGCTTCTATAATAAAAATAACAATTCTTTCTAAATTAGTCTACTTTGGAAGAAAAAAAGGTCAAGAATTTCAATTGAATTAATGGAAAAAGTACAAATAAAGTTTGCCCATCTGTACCAGATCTAAAACTATATTATAAAGCAGCTATCATCAAAACCATTTGGTATTGCCTAAGAAATAGAATAGTCAATCAGTGGAATGGGTTAGCTTTACAAGACTCAATAGTCAATAACTATAATAAGCTTGTGTTTGATTAGGCCAAAGATCCCAACTTCTGGGATCAGAACTCACTATGTGTAAAATATTGTTGAGAAAATTGTAAAATAGCATAACAGAAACTAGGCATTGACCAATACTAACACCCTATACCAAGATAAAATCAAAATGGATTCATGATTTAGACATGTTGCTATAAGGAAATTAAGAGAACAAAGGATAGTCTATCTCTCAGATCTGTGGAGAAGTAAGGAATTCATGGCCAAAGAAGAACTAGAATATTTTATAGAATGCAAAATGGATAATTTTGAATATATTAAATTATAAAGATTTTGTCCAAAAAAACCCATGTAGCCAAGATTAGAAGGGAAGCAGAAAACTAGGGGAAACAATCTTTACATCCAAAGATTCTAATAAAGGCCTCATTTATAAAATATATAATTAACTCAAATTTATAAAAATACAAGATATTCTCCAATTGATAAATGGTCAAAGAATATAGAAAAATTTTAGATGAAAAACTTAAATTCATTTCTAAACATATGAAAAAAGTAAATCATTATTAATTAGAGAAATGCACATTGAGAAATTTTGAGGTACTACTTTACACCTCTTAGATTGGCTAAAAAGATAGGAAAAGATCATGATAAATTTTGGAGGGGTGAATACATAGTTTTTACCTTCTTATGGTTTGTTTGCTTGCTTTTTGTTTTCTTTCTCTTTTTTTCTTTTTTGATCTAATTTTTCTTATGAAGCATGATTAATGTAGAAATAAATATGTATAATTCTTCATATATTTGATTATTTGTTGTCTGGAGTATATTGTGGAGGAAGGGAGAAAGAAAAATTTGTAACACAAGGTTTTGCAAGGATATGCATTTTATATTTATATTATTCTAACATGTTATTTTAATTTGTGCACCTGCCTCCAAACTATAATAACCTTTACACAAAGAGTTTGCATCTGTCCTTTTATCATTATATTCCACCTGTCTTTTTTAAACTATATAACATGTTAATTATTAAATAGTAATATGTACTTTATATTTATGATATATTTATAACAGCCCTGAAAATTATTAGCATTATTTTTCCAAAAAAGTACCATTAGTTTCATAAATTTTATTATTATACAATTTCATCAATAATTTCATTTTGGCATTTATAAAAGTCACTTTATGTTAATTTTCTCAATTCAGTAAATACTTACTGAATTTTGCTATGTTTATCTAATTCTGCTACATAATACCCTTTCTCTTTTTACTTTAAAAATATTTACCAGAAATATTGAAGAATTTGGTCCATGATTGTTGTTTTTTATTTAAGTTTATCCTACTACAAAATACAATTGGGATCAAAAATACATACTGGTGAATGTTTTCTAGTTCTAGAGTAGGTAGATTAAAATGAAGGTATCATCAAATCAAATAGTAGGGTCAGGAGTAAGGTGGTTATTTAAGAAAATTATGATTTTCACTATTAGTGAATCTAAATTTATAAAATCTACATTAAGTCTCCAAAGACACAAACTGGGTTTCAAAAATCACAAAGTTCCTTTTCTGGAGGAGAATTAGGTAAGGAAGGAGTAAAAAGAGAGGAAAAGAAGATAAAGGCAACTATTTTCAATAGGGATTGCTAACTTCCAAAGTCAATTAAAGACATCTAATATTTTTTTTTACCTGTGAACATCAAAATGGTTTCATCTAAATGACTTCGGTTTGACCACAGCATGTATTAGTGCTAAGTAACAGTAGGTTCTAAAGGGGATGCAACAAGAGTCTCTACTACAATATATTCCATCCATTGGATAGAATAAAGAATATACAAAAGTCTGTTGGGAATCTGTCTACCTACACATAATTTTACACATTTTTTCAAGTGAATCAGAAATAAAAATATAAAATACAACACTTTCTTTAAGATGTCATTTAGACTTATGCTTTTCCTTGGGAGTGGGGTAAATAATCATATCTATAAATCCATAAAGATCTTGGAAATTGGAATGTTTTATAAATTAAAATCATAATAATAGGTAAATTATATTTATAAATAAGCAATACCAGATGATATTTCTAAGTCAAAGTATTTATTTTTAAGTCTAATGAATTTTTAACCATGTGTGCTTATATAGAGATATATAGTTCTATGGAAAACAAAATAGTTTAATTGACAGATTAGAAACTGCTTTTTACATAAGGATGTATGTGTGCATTATATATAAATATGTGTGTGTGTATATATATGCTATATATATACATATATATATAGCATATATATACACACATATGTATATATCTATAACATTTGAAAGCAGGATTTTAAAAAAAGAATGTATATGTATGGATCTACATATAATCATATTTGCTTTAGACATTAGTTGATAAATGTAAATTTTGTTGGAAGCAGCAGAATTAATACTCCTGATATACTCCCCTACCTCCAAGAGTATTTGTCATTGCCACTGCCCAGAATATAACACCTTCATATATGTTTTTCCCCTTTCTCTAACATAACTATCTCCTCTTTCCTTTTCCCCTCTTTCTATATTTTCTTCCTTTTTAAATTTTTGCTTTATTTGACTTTTATCCTATACTTAGAATTCCTTTTTTCCCCTTCCTCCCTTCCTTTTTATCCTGATCTTTTCAAATCTTTGTTTCATCTTTTTTCTTCACCTTTCTCTTTCATCCTCCATATTTTTTGTCATTCTCTCACTTCTATTCTTGGACTGAGAACCAGTAAAGTATATAGTATGAGAAGTTCAAGACCATCTAAGATGTGCCTGAAGGCCATTCTAGGCTTCAGATGTCTCAACTGTAAAATAAAAGGGCCAGAGTAGATAATCCCTAAAGTCTCTCCCAAATCTAAAATCCTGTGCTCTGAAGAACAGAGTACAATTCACTTCCTTCAACCACATAAATGATGCTCTGGGTAGGATGTAGATTGTGGCAACAGCAGGCACATGAATAGCAGCCTTATGTGGTCATTTATTCATTCTTTTTTTAAATAATAGAAATACCCTGTTCTGACCATTTAGTATTCTGACCTCCCTCTTCTTAACATCCTGAGGAGACCAAATCAGTTCTGGATTTGCCCAAAGAATTTATATTTCTATTTGAGAGAATTACAAGCTCTATGGAAAACTTATCCCAATTAGATTCACCAACTTTTATTATTCATCAGTGACCCCAAAATCAAAAGAAGACAAAATGTCTATATTTGGGGGGAAAGGAAAGAAAAGAAAAATCAAGCAGGATACTGAGAAATGGAGGAGAATATATAGTTTAGCTAATTATTTGACCTTCTAACAGTTTATCAATTGCAGATCCAATTAAGTAAAAAGAGTGGAGCTTTCCCTCCAAAAAATAAATAAAAATTAAATAGAAACTAAAACACAAGCACATTAAAAAAACAATACTCTGTGGATTTAATTATAGCAAAAGACTGACATTTGTGAAAAGAACACAGTATTCAAGTTAAACCTACCATGAATTTCATTACACAAAATCAAAATGGACAATCAAGTAAGTTGACCCAAAGACCCATCAGAGGTTAGAGGGTAGGTAGCTTGGTAAATGAATGTCATAATAGTAATAATTAGCTAAGAGTTCTTTCCAGCTTGCCATCCTGGTCAGACAATGGTATTCTCATTCCTCATAGAATCATTCTGGCTTTTTAATGAAAATAAAGAGAGAATAAAGATGAGTCTGTAAAGTTGAGTACATTCAGCAGAGATTAATATTAGCAGGGAAATTTTTACCCTGAGGTGGCCACCTACATGCTGTAACATTTGTAGGGCTATATAAAACTCCATGAAAGGAGCTAAAAATCATTCTTCCAATGGAATGGGAGTCTTTTTGATGTTGATAATGTCACTAACTCCTGTCCAACTTAAGCTTCCTAACTGGGCTTGGAAAATCAGAAATTAAACCCAAGTGGGGTCAGCCTAAGGAAATGAAATCTTGGAGAGGTTATCAGGCAGAACAGGATGACACCAAGGGAAGAGCAACGTATATAAAACTAGAAGCATTAGTTCTAGGTCAAGGTGCAGTAAGCTTTTGCCTGTGGCTGGCACTGAATGTTGGCTAAAGACCATCCCTGAAACACATAACAACATCAGTCCTCTGACTAAAATTTAATAAATTTTGACTTAATATTTTAAAAAGGCTACTTTAGTAAGAATTTTTTTTCCTTTCTTGCTGCTTCAATCATGCTCTAGATGAGACTAGTCATCACTATTAAAAATAGTTCTACTTGTGCTATTAGAAAGCAGTAAGAACTCCCCATATCTATTTTTAATTATCTGTGATAAGGTCAATGTATTAAAAGCCCAAGCAATGGATATTAAAAATTCTGATAAGTGAAAACGCAACTTAGGAAGAATGAGAAATTTTTTCCAGCTATCCAATTCTGTTCCCGTAACCACTCTTTCTGTTCCCCACTTCATACACTGATTAACATAGTCTTAGAGAAAAGTGTAGACCAACTGTGCTCACCCATAAATCTTAATAAAAACCAACTGATGGCAACTGTCCCTGAAGCTGCTCAAAGCTCAGGATATGCTAACGGATTGTTGTTTGTCCTTCATTCTCGAAGAACAAATGACATCAACAGGGTAATTTCTTGACTTGTAGCAATTTGTATTTAAGTTGCAGTCAATTAGCCTTCTGTTCTCCTATAGTCAACAAAATTCAGTGGCAAGATATAGGGTCCAGCTGACTGGTGATGATTCCAGATGTAGTAGGAGACTTTGGACTTTTAAAATTAAGGTCTTTCCCAGGTCTCAGTTTGTCTGGGGCAATTCCTAATCAGTATTTAAGGATAGATAACAATTGAGGTAAAAAAATAACCTAGTTTGCCTTCAAAAAAGAATCAATCTAGGGTGGAAAAGATGGGACATACAGTGATCATGACTTCCTCTCAATCATTGCTATAGTTTTGTTGTGTTTGATGTTCAGCACCAAATAATGAGTAAGGAAAGCAATTGATACCAAATGTTGGGTTTTGGCCATGTGACATGGAAAAGACAAGTTCCCTAGAGGAACTCAGAATTAAGCAAGAGAAAGGGAATACATCATGGGTAGGAGTACTCCATTGATTGGGAAGTTAAATACATAGAGGATTTTAGCACCCTAAAAAAGTTAGTTGGCTATAAGAATGAGAAAGACATCATGAGGCATGGGGGGAGGGGAAGGAAAAAGACACCTTGAGACAGAATGTCTTGGTGGATAATCTAAAAACAAAAATTGTGGTTTGGGGCCATGGGCAGATTTGTAGAGTAAATTTAACCTTTGGAGTTTGATATAACTTGATTTTCTGATTGGATACAGTAAGGGGAATGAGATTACATGAAAGTAGTATGGTAAAACTCAACTAATTCCCATCAGTACCCTTCCCTGCTTGCTTCAGGGAGTAATTTTATCAATACTTCAGACTTTCTCTGCCAATCCTATGTAGTGACCCTCAACCTTATCAGTTTCAATTTGTCCCTTATAAGTCCAAGTCCAGAATGGAGGCCAGGTCTACCATTGGGTAACTGATTGTTGATTTCTATACATTGGGGGGCAGGGGAGAATAGGAATATATGTAGAGTCAGAGAACCTAAATTTCAATACTACCTCTGATTCTCATTACCTGTATATATTGGGAAGTCACTTTTGATATTTCTGCGTCTCAGTTTGCTCTTCTATAAAATGAGTGTTAGACTAGATGATCTCTAAGGTCCCTTCCTGTTCTTATCTATAGCTGTGTCTAATACCTGAAATGTTCTTTCTCCTCTGTCTATTGACCTCTCTGGAATCTTTTAAGCCCCAATTAAATTAAATTCCCTTTTTTTTTTTTACTGGAAGTCCTTCCCATTCCACTATATCTAGTGTATTTACTCTACAAAAAGTAAATTTCCTATTTATCCTGGATATAGCTTGGTTTGTATATATTTACCTGTTGTCTAGCCCATCAAATGGTAAGCTACTTAAGGTCAGGTGTTATGGACCAGAATTTTGAACTTGAAACAAGGATTTTTGTAAGTTGCTAAGTCAGTGGAATTGATAAATACAATGGTTGTCTAGTTTAGCATGGTGCTTAATAATTCTCTAAGTTCAGTATGATTGATTTACTCTTAAAACAAATAATGGTTTCCTAGTGATATAATGATTGGTTTATACTTGGTATGAAGCATATAAGTCAAGCTCTTGGAATCAAGGAGATTCATTTCCTTCAGTAAGGCTCCTGGTGACTCCTGGGGAACTGAGAGAGCTAGGATCCAGAGCTAGGGAAGACAAGTGGACTGGAGGCTAAAGCACAAGCCCTTGGATTCAGATTCATTCATCCCATTTCATATCACCTTGGTTCTCCTCCTTAGCTTTGAAAGAGATAATAAAGAATTTGGGCTTTAACGCCTGACTACTCTCATGGTGATTACTCTCATGAAAAGAAGGATGCTCCAAGACCCCCAGAAAACCAACTAAGAACATTACAATCAGGGATTGATTTTTTGTCTCTTTTTATATCCCAAGCTTTAGAGCAATGCCTGGAATAATTGGATTCTTAATAAGTGTTTATTGATTGATTGGCATTAATTGACTCTATGATCCTATGACATTGGAGAAGCAGTTGCATTGACCTTTTTCATGAAAACGAAAATCAAGTGTCTCCCATTCTGTAGGGGAAAAGGGGAATATATTCTCTCAGAGCATGTCAAAATATACTCATGCCTATACAGGCCTGTGGACATAATTTTTCTCATGGAATCTTAGAGATAAAAAAACTTTAGTGCTATTATCTACATACTGCTTGAAGGCATCCAGTAGGGAATTCATTCTTTTTTTTTCCCTCCATATTGTTGGGGGAAAGATTCATTGTTAACAATAATAATAGTTTGAAATGTAGTATTTTGAACTATGAAATGCAGATTACATATATAATCTTGTAATGACAGTCTCACTAACAATGCTTTGAGGAAGGTATTATAGATCTTATTCATTCCCATGTTATAGGAGAAGAAACTGAAGTTAAAAGGCTTTACGTCATTTCCCATTATAAATTACAGAGAAGTGTCAGATATAGGATCTGAACAATTCTTCCATATTAGCATCTTATTAGAACACTTCTCTATATTATTCTTCATTTAACCTATATCCACATTTCCTAGTTATTCCCCCTTGGATGACAACATCCTGTCAAATATTTGTAAACAGCTATCAAGTTGGGATAGAGATCATAGCCTTTTCCTTTTTTGGCCAAGATGCAAAGACACAAGAAGGGAAACAGCTATGATGTCTATCCCAATTCTTGTGGTGGTGATGGTGGGAAGAGAGGGAGATTTATCATATTTAGATCCCAACTTAGAGATAGACTTTGGGGCAAACACCAATTATTCGTAGTCTAGCCATCCAATCATGTCTGAAATCTATTTGAGTATGTTGTCATTTAATCTATATCCATCTTCTCTACAAAAATATCAAATACTTTTGTTAATAACTAGGCAAATTGCATCTGTCAAAGCACATGTAGAGCATCATATGCAGTTCTGGTTGCCATATTTTAAGTGAATACTGGATTTTGTCCACCAAAAGGATAATGATAAGTTTCCTCTATGATAAATCCATCAAGGTGCAAAGACAGCGCTTTTCTGGGCCTACTCACAGTAAAAGCATTACTTTGTTTACTCTGGATATATTAAAGACATTACTTTGTTTACTTTGGGTACTTTAGTGAGTCAGCATAATATTACAAAAAATAAATAGCAATACTTATAGTATCTTGCTCACAGATTAAATAATTTTATCTACCTTAGTTTCTTCATATGAAAACTGTAAAATCATAATGTCTATTTTCTAGAATTCACGTGAGGATAAAAAGAAAAATAGTTATAAAGGTACTTTATAACTTTTAAAAGTCTGTATAAATTCCATCATCATTAATTAGTACTTTTATACACATTCCAAGATTTCCCCATTCTTTAAATGTTTTGATTTGATCATACCAATTATTCAAAGTATCATCCTATTTCCTCCTTTTTGCTGACATCAAAAATAAAATAAAAATGTCAAAGGAGGAAGAGGAAAAGGAGAAAAAGGAAAAAAAACTCTTTACATTTGTTATCTCAATTTCTTCATGTAATACTTGATCTTAACTGTTGTAATCAGATTTATAAACCTACCACTTGGCTGAATCCATTTTAATGTTAAATTCAATTGTTTTTTCTTACTCTTCATCCTGCTTGAAACTTTATAAAATCTGAAGGTTTGACTATACTCTCTTCTAGTATAATTTTTTCTCCATAGATTTTCGTAGCATTATCTGTTACTTTGCCTATTGTGTACCTAGATATTGCTTTTTAGTTTCTTTGATAGATCTTCATCCATATCCCAATTTCTATACATAGTTATCTGCCATGTCCCAGGCTGCTTCCTCTCTATATGCTGTTTTTTTGGCAAGTTCATCAATTTCCATGGATTTGGTCATTATCTCTATGCTTGTGCATCCTAAATGAAAAAGACAGAGAGAGCTGGGGGAGAGAGAAGGAAGGGAAATGAGTTTTTCTTTTCCTCTAGTTTTCCTCTAGTTCTGGTTCTCAAGTCTCTTTCTCTGAGTTAGATAAAATAATGAAATACTTGCTTTAGAAATCATCTTAGAAAATTAATAGTGTTACAAAGGACTTTTTCACCCACACTGCTTAATTATGTCAATAAGAGAAGCACAATTTGCTATGAATAAGTTATAGTGCAGATAAGTGAAAATTGACTGTAGTTACCTATCTTTATATAACATAGAACAAAGGAAAGACTTTTATCCTTTCTTTTGATTCTTTGATAAAGCAGGTATTTTATATTTTATAACATATTTTAACTAGACCTACACAAAAACATTTTACATTATATTCAAGTTTTTAAAATTATACACTAAAATACACATTTGATGGATTTTTGAAAAATTTTTAAAAAGTTGTTTCAATATTGTGTAGACAGGCTTTACAAAGAATTGTAGATAAGATAGATAAATTTCAAATATGTTGTAATAGTAGAATGTATATAATGGGAATTTCTGACAAGATTCATAAATCTCATATTTGATCCATATAAAATATATTTAGAGAAAGTATTTTGCAGAAAGTAAATTTCAAATCCTTTGCTCTCACACATCTATTACAGGGAAAATGTACTTTATGTGCTAATTATTTTTGCAAAAAGACAATTCAACAGAACCACTGAGGCAAGAAACAGAAATATATAATCACTTGTGCAGGAAGAGTGCTTATGTTATCATCTGTGCTGGTCCCATGTATTTAATCATGAAAAACTAATAAAACCACTTTTGGCATATTCGAAACTCATTCACAGTGATCCATATGCAGGAAAGGAAGGAGTCAGGACTCTTGGCAGATCAAAGCAGCTCAGCTACTAGTACTAGGGTAGTTTTCCTTCTATACTTATGGTTGTGTCCTGCTGATTTTACACCCATCATTATACTGAGATCATTAACTCATTTTTTTAATGTGTGTTTCCTTCTGTCTCAGGAGCTAAAACATTGTGTTGCTCCAAGGGCTATTAACAAGTACCACCATTAGGAATTTACTCTTTGATAATTCTAAACCTTCAGGTTCAGCAGAAACTGCTTCTCTGATAAACACCTTCTAAACTCACTCCTTCCTTTTAAATATTCCCTGGTAGGGGCTAAAATCAGAACAGTTACTAATTTATGGGTAATCTCTAACTTATAAGCAGTTTGTACTTGAAAAGTTCATTTATAAGCTATGTACATGGTCATTTGGTTTCCAGGCCAGTTCATTGGGGGGGGGGGGAAGTGCAACTCTTCAACATGTATTTGCATTACTATAAATTATAAAATCAGAAAATAGTAATTTTGCAACAAAACAAAAAAAATAAAGTAGAAGAGTCATCTCTAATATTACATGAGGAAAGACAGTTTTAATCAGATGGGAATGAGAAGAGAAT
Organism: Sminthopsis crassicaudata; assembly: GCF_048593235.1. Lineage (NCBI taxonomy): Eukaryota > Metazoa > Chordata > Mammalia > Dasyuromorphia > Dasyuridae > Sminthopsis > Sminthopsis crassicaudata. The sequence continues at coordinate 119,095,310 of NC_133621.1, forward strand.
CCAGATAGAATGTTTGCTATAGATTCTAAAGGAGACTTCTGGGTAATTTCAAAGACATTAGAGAATGATAGAGGGCTTTATACTTTGATGATTCTTCCCTTCTCCGGCCTCTCCTTCTTTTAATCATTCTATTTCTTTTTTCTATCCCCTAATTATGGATGTGATTATTATAAGTCAAGGCTTTATCCATTTTGCCTCTCAAGATATATTCCTTAATTTGGAAAGATCATCTATTTTTATGGATTGTTACTCATTTTAGTTCTCTAGAAGGTGACTAGGAATCTTCTGAGATTGTCAATAATGTATTCTAGCAGATAATATTCAATAAAATATTAACACATTTGCACATACTCTCTTACACACATCCTACATGCCCACACAGATATACAGAGTTCTTAATGACACAAAAATATATTTATATATTTATCAAACACATTAAATTAAAATGTAAACTGATTATTTCAGATTTTTTTAGCTCGAAACACATATAACAATTTCTTTAAATGGTGGATTTTAATCCTAGCAGAGTCTTAGCAAAGCATTCACTAAATATATATTTGTACTATGTATGTACATTTATATAACCTATGTGTATGTATATGTAATTCAATTCCAGAATGTAAGTACTTATGCACATGTAGGTATGGGTGTATATGTGGTGTGAAAATAATCAGGAATTGAATCATACTTTCTTTTAGTTCTACTGGAATTTAAGGTATATAAGTCTGGTACTCCTCAGCCACAGAAGTCTTCAATCTGGCTGAGAAATCACAGTAACCCCCAAAGAAGGCTGAGAAAGTGGGCTTCAGGGGTCTACTCATTGAAGAAAGTTTCTTTGTATTCACTCCACTAAATCCAATGTCTTCTATTGCAGAAAGAAAACCTCATCTTACCTTTTTTATATCTCCTTCAACATCATCACACAACAGCAGAGGACAAAAAGAAGCTTTCTATTACTCATTATTGGTTGACATTTCCCATTAATTTTACATCCTATTATGAGTGACAACACAGCTCAGTAATCTGTTTATTTGGTTTAGATTTATATAATCAAATAATAACTCAGTCCCTATCTTACTTGGATTCCTCCTTTCAACCATTTCTTGATGTTTTAATTAAAGTCCACAAATGCATAACTGTATACAGCTCTTTAATCATAATAATTTAAGTTAATTTTAATGGATTTCAATAAACCCAGCAAACCCATTTTCTTCTTCACATGCACAATCTTCCTTATTTTCAGGTCCCCCCTTTCATCAAATAAAACAAAAACCCAAAAGATCAATTCCTCCTCCAAGTTACACAAAGGAGGAGGTAGCAAGAAGTTCATACTAGCACGTTCCTACCCATAGCTAAAACTTCCAAAGTGATTACTATAAAAATAGTAGAGGTGATCCTTCTCTTCTATTGATCTCTGTATTTTAGATGGCTCCATCTCAGCTCTACCATCAATCTGGATTGGACCATGAATGCCTCATTGGGATGACTATTTTTTTAATACTTTTAAATTTAATCTACATTTTTTTTGTTTTCCTTCTCAGGGTTTTTTTTTCCTTTCTAGATCCAATTTTTCTTGTGCAACAAGATAACTGTATGGATATGTATACATATATTGGATTTAACATATATATATATATTTTTTTAATTTTATTTATAAATTTTTTGACATTATATATGCACGAGTAATTTTTTATAACATTATCCTTTGTATTCATTTTTCCAAATTATCCCCTCCCTTCCTCTACTCCCTCGCCTTGCAGGCAATCCCATATATTTTACATGTGTTTCAATTAACCTAGATACAATATGTGTGTAAATACCATTTTCTTGTTGCACATTAAGTATTAGATTCTGAAGGTATAAGTAACCTGGGTAAATAGACAGTAGTGCTAATAATTTACATTCACTTCCCAGTGTTCCTTCTCTGGGTGTAGTTGTTTCTGTCCATCATTGATCAACTAGAAGTGAGTTGGATCTTCTTTATGTTGAAGATATCCACTTCCATCAGAATACATCTTCATACAACATTGAAGTGTACAGCGATCTTCTGGTTCTATTCATTTCACACAGTATCGGTTGATGTAAGTCTCTCCAAACCTCTCTGGATTCCTCCTGCTGGTCATTTCTTATAGAGCAATAATATTCCATAGCCTTCATATACCATAATTTACCCAACCATTCTCCAATTGATGGACATCCATTCATCTTCCAGTTTCTAGCCACTATGAAAAGAGCTGCCACAAACATTTTGGCACATACAGGTCCCTTTCCCCTTCTCAATATTTCTTTGGGATATAAGCCCAATAGCAGCAAAGCTGGATCAAAGGGTATGCACAGTTTGATAACTTTTTGGGCATAGTTCCAAATTGCTCTCCAGAATGGTTGGATTCTTTCACAACTCCACCAACAATGTATTAGTGTCCCAATTTTCCCACATCCCCTCCAACATTCATCATTATTTGCTCCTGTCATCTTAGCCAATCTGACAGGTATGTAGTGATATCTCAGATTTGTCTTAATTTGCATTTCTCTGATCAGTAGTGATTTGGAACACTCTTTCATATGAGTGGATATAATTTCAAAATCATCATCTGAGAATTGTCTGTTCATATCCTTTGGCCATTTATTAATTGGAGAATGGCTTGATTTCTTATAAATTAAAGTCAATTCTCTGTATATTTTGGAGATGAGGCTTTTATAAGAACCTTTACTTTAAAAAATATTTTCCCAATTTGATACTTCCCTTCTAATCTTGTTTGCATTAGTATTGTTTGTACAGAAACTTTTTAGTTTGATGTAATCAAAATCTTCTATTTTGTGATCAATAATGATCTCTAATTATCCTCTGGTCATAAATTCCTTCCTCCTCCACAGGTCTGAGAGGTAGACTATTCTCTGTTCCTCTAATCTATTTATGATCTCATTCTTTATGCCTAAATCATGAACCCATTTTGATCTTATCTTGGTATATGGTGTTACGTGTGGATCCATATCTAATTTCTGCCATATTAATTTCCAGTTTTCCCAATAGTTTTTTCCAAATAATTAATTTTTATCCCTAATGTTGGTATCTTTGGGTTTGTCAAAAATTAGATTGCTATAGATGTACCCTTTTTTATCCTTTGTATCTAATCTGTTCCACTGATCGACTGGTCTATTTCTTAGCCAATACCAAATGGTTTTGGTGACTGCTGCTATATAATATAGCTTTAGATCAGGTACACCTAGACCACCTTCATCTGACTTTTTTTTCATTAGTTCCCTTGCAATTCTCGACCTTTTATTCTTCCATATGAATTTTGTTGTTATTTTTTCTAGGTCATTAAAATAGTTTCTTGGGAGTCTAGTTGGTATATCACTAAACAAATAGATTAGTTTGGGGAGTATTGTCATCTTTATTATATTTGCTTGGCCTATCCAAGAGCATTGAATGTCTTTCCAATTATTTAAATCTGACTTTATTTTTGTGGCAAGTGTTTTGTAATTTTTCTCGTATAATTCCTGACTATTCTTTGGTAGATGGATTCCCAAATATTTTATACTCTCAACATTTGTTTGAAATGGAATATCTCTTTGTATTTCTTGCTGTTGCATTCTGTTGGTGGTATATAAAAATACTGAGGATTTATGTGGATTTATTTTGTATCCTGCAACTTTGCTAAAATTCTGAATTATTTCTGATAGCTTTTTAGCAGAGTCTTTGGGGTTCTCTAAGTATACCATCATGTCATCTGCAAAGAGTGATAGTTTGATTTCCTCATTTCCTACTCTAATTCCTTGAATCTCTTTCTCGGCTCTTATTGCCAAGGCTAGTATTTCTAGTACTATATTGAATAATAATGGTGATAGTGGGCAGCCTTGTTTCACTCCTGATCTTACTGGGAAAGGTTCCAGTTTGTTTCTATTGCATATTATGCTTACTGACGGTCGTAAATATATGCTCCTGATTAGTCTAAGGAATAGTCCATTTATTTCTATAATCTCAAGCGTTTTTAGTAGTAATGGATGTTGGATTTTATGGTCAATTATAATAATAGTTTTCCTAATATTAAACCAGCCCTGCATTCCTGGTATAAATCCTACTTGATCATAGTGTATTATCCTGGGGATGACTTTCTAAAGTATTTTTGCTAATATTTTATTTAAGATTTTAGCATCAATATTCACTAAAGAAATTGGTCTATAATTTTCTTTCTCAGTTTTTGCTCTACCTGGTTTAGGTATCAGTACCATGTCTGTGTCTTAAAAGGAATTTGGTAGGACTCCTTCATCCCCTATTTTTTCAAATAGTTTATATAACATTGGGGCTAATTGTTCTTTAAATGTTTGGTAGAATTCACATGTAAATCTATCTGGTCCTGGGGATTTTTTTCCTGGGGAGTTGATTAATAGCATGTTCTATTTCTTTTTCTGAAATGGGACTATTTAAGCAATTTATCTCCTCTGTTAATCTAGTAAGCCTATATTTTTGGAGGAAGTCATCCATTTCACTTAAGTTATCAAATTTATTGGCATAAAGTTGGGCAAAGTAACTCATTATTTCTCTAATTTCCTCTTCTTTGGTGGAAAGATGCCCCTTTTCATTTGTAAGACTAACAATTTGATTATCCTCTTTCCTTTTTCTGATCAGATTTACCAAAGGTTTATCTATTTTATTGGCTTTTTCATAAAACCAACTCTTGGTTTTATTTATTAATTCAATAGTTTTTTTTTTTTTTTTTTACTTTCAATATTATTGATTTCTCCTTTTAATTTTTGTATTTTGAGTTTGATTTTTGGTTGGGGGTTTTTAATTTGGTCTTTTTCTAGCTTTTTAAGTTGCAGGCCCAATTCGTTAATCTTCTCTTTCTCTATTTTGTTCAAATAAGCCTCTAAAGATATAAAAGTTACCCTTATTACCACTTTAGCTGCATCCCACAGATTTTGGTATGATGTCTCATCATTGTCGTTATCTTGGGTGAAATTATTAATTGTTTCTTTAATTTGCTGTTTCACCCAGTCATTCTTTAAGATGAGATTATTCAGTTTCCAATTACTTTTTGGTCTATTTACCCCTAACTTCTTAATGAATGTAGCTTTTATTGCATTGTGATCTGAGAAGAAGGCATTTATTATTTCTGCCTTCCTACATTTAATTGAGAGATCTTTATGTCCTAATATATGGTCAGTTTTTATATAGGAACCAAGAACTGCTGAGAAGAAAGCATATTCCTTTCTATCGCCATTCAGTTTTCTCCAAAGGTCTATCATACCTAGTTTTTCTAATGTTCTATTTACTTTTTAAATTTCTTTCTTATTTGTTTTGTGGTTTGATTTGTCTAAATCTGAGAGTTCAAGGTTGAGATCTCCCACTATTATAGTTTTACTGTCTATTTCTTCTTGCAACTCTCTTAACTTTTCTTTTAGAAAGTTAGATGCTATACCACTTGGTGCATATATGTTTAGTATTGATATGGCTTCATTGTTTATGCTAACTTTTAGCAGGATATAGTTTCCTTCCTTATCTCTTTTAATTAGATCAACTTCTGCTTTTGCTTGATCTGAGATAAGGATGGCTACCCCTGCTTTTTTGGCTTTACCTGAAGCATAGTAGATTCTGGTCCAACCTTTTACCTTTACTCTGTATGTATCTCCCTGCTTTAAGTGTGTTTCCTGTAAACAACATATTGTAGGGTTCTGACTTTTGATCCAGTCTGCTATCCATCTCCGTTTGATGGGAGAGTTCATCCCATTCACATTTACAGTTAAAATTACTAATTCTGTATTTCCTGCCATCATATTATCCCCAGATTATGCTTTTTCCCTTGACTCCCCTGAACCCTTCCCCAATATTTAAGTTATAGACCCCACTTGTGACGTGCAGCCCTCCCTTTTTTAGTATCCCTCCCCCTCCTTCCAAGTCCCTTCCCTTATTCCCTTTTTTCTTTTCCCTTTTCCTCTCCCCTCTTTTAATGAAGTGAGAGAGAATTCTCTGAAAAACAAATATGTCAATTATTTACTTTTTGAGTCTCTTCTGATGAGAGTAAGATTCACACAATGTTTCTCTCCCTCTCTAAATTCCCTCAGATATGGTATATTTTCTATGCCTCTTCCTGGGATACAGTTTCCCTCTTTTTATCACTCCTTCCCCTTTTTCTGATACTACCCCCTTCCCTTTAGTACTCCCCCCTTTTTTATATCAGTAAAATCAAATTATCCATGAGGACTTTCTATAAATCCACAACAGAGATACAGTTCTCAAGGGTTCTGTTTACCTTTCTCTGTTTCTCTTCAGTCTTGTGGATGTAGATCAAATTTTTTGTTTAGGTCTGGTTTTTTTCTTAGAAACAAATGGAATTCCTCTGTTTCATTGAATGATCATCTTCTTCCATAGAAGAAAATGCTAAACTTAGCTGGATAGTTTATTCTTGGTTGCAATCCTTGATCTTTTGCCTTTCGAATATCAGTTTCCAGGTCCTTCGATCTTTTAATGTGGAGGCAGCCAGATCTTGAGTGACCCTTATTGTGGCACCTTGATATTTGAATTGATTTTTTTCTAGCTGTTTGCAATATTCTTTCCTTTGTGTGGTAATTCTGCAGCTTAGCCACAATATTCCATGGAGTTCTTTTTTTAGGGTCTTTTTCAAAAGGTGTTCAATGAATTCTTTCCACGCCTATTTTCCCTTCTGTTTCTATTATCTCTGGACAGTTCTCTTTGATGATTTCCTGTAAACTAGAATCTAGGCTCTTTTTTGTTCATAGTTTTCAGGAAGTCCAATGATCCTCGGATTACCTCTCCTAGATCTATTTTCCAGGTCTATAGATTTTCCCAGTAAGTATTTGACGTTATTCTCCAGCTTTTAATTTTTTTTTTTTTTGGTTTTTTTTTTTTTTTGACTGATTCTTGGGTTCTCAATGAATCATTCATTTCTATTTGTTCCGTCATGATTTTTAAGGAGTTATTTTCTTCATTCACATTTTTTAGTTCTTTTTGTATATGCCCAATTAAGTTTTTAAATGAATTATTTTGCTCTATTGAATTTTTTTCCATTTCCCTAAATTTTTTTAGAGAATTATTTTGTTTTTCCAATTCAGAAATCCTATTTTCTTGAGATTTTTTTTTATTCATTTTTCCAAATTATCCCCTCCCTCCCTCCACTCCCTCCCCCCGATGACAGGTAATCCCATACATTTTACACGTGTTACAATATAACCTAAATACAATATATGTGTGTAAATTCCATTTTCTTGTTGCACATTAATTATTAGCTTCCGAAGGTATAAGTAACCTGGGCAGATAGACAGTAGTGCTAACAATTTACATTCACTTCCCAGTGTTCCTTCTCTGGGTGTTGTTATTTCTGTCCATCATGTCCATCATTGATCAACTGGAAGTGAGTTGGATCTTCTTTATGTTGAAGATTTCCACTTCCATCAGAATACATCCTCATACAGTATTGTTGTTGAAGTGTATAGTGATCTTCTGGTTCTGCTCATTTCACTCAGCAACAGTTGATGTAAGTCTCTCCAAGCCTCTCTGTATTCCTCCTGCTGGTCATTTCTTACAGAGCAATAATATTCCATAACCTTCATATACCACAATTTACCCAACCATTCTCCAATTGATGGACATCCATTCAACTTCCAGTTTCTAGCCATTACAAAAAGGGCTGCCACAAACATTTTGGCACATACAGGTCCCTTTCCGCTCTTTAGTATTTCTTTGGGATATAATCCCAATAACAGCAATGCTGGGTCAAAGGGTATGCACAGTTTGATAACTTTTTGGGCATAGTTCCAAATTGCTCTCCAGAATGGTTGGATTCTTTCACAACTCCACCAACAATGTATCAGTGTCCCAGTTTTCCCACATCCCCTCCAACATTCATCATTATGTGTTCCTGTCATCTTAGCCAATCTGACAGGTGTGTAGTGGTATCTCAGAGTTGTCTTAATTTGCATTTCTCTGATCTGATCAGTAGTGATTTGGAACACTCTTTCATATGAGTGGAAATAGTTTCAATTTCATCATCTGAGAATTGTCTGTTCATATCCCTTGACCATTTATCAATTGGAGAATGGTTTGGTTTCCTATCAATCAGGGTCAGTTCTCTATATATTTTGGAAATGAGACCTTTGTCAGAACCTTTACTTTTAAAAATATTTTCCCAATTTGTTACTTCCCTTCTAATCTTGTTTGCATTAGTATTGTTTGTACAGAAACTTTTTAGTTTGATGTAATTCTTGAGATTTTTTTTATCTTTTCCAATTCAGAAATCCTACTTTCCTGTCATTTTTTAACCTTTTCTAATTCACAAATTTTGTTTCGCTGAATCTCCTGTGAATTCTTTATTTTTTCCAACTCAAATTTCAGAACGTTGTTATTCTCTATCATAGCTTCTCTTTCCTTTCCCATTTTTCTTCAAACTCTCTTAACTTTTTAATATTCTCTTCTAGGAGAGAGTTTTGTGATGGGGGCAGGTATCATTCCCCTTTAGGCTGTTATCTGCTGACTCTCTGCTACTCACTTCTGCGGTGTTGGATACCCGCTCTTTCTCTGTGTAGAAAGAATCAATAGTTCTTTTTGGTTTTTTATTCATGGTTAAAAAATCTTTTGGGGTCTGTCCCTGGGGTAAGAAGTTTATTTATTTATTTCTTTACCACTTCCTCCCAGACCAGATGGATGCAGCGGCTCCTGCACCTGAGCTAAGAGAGAGCTCTGGGAGAGAGTTCCTCTCCCCCTCCCTGGAAGTGCCTCAGAGTTGATTAGTATGGCTGAGCTTTGAGGGTGCTGTGTGTCCTAGCTACTTCCCTGAGGTTTAAGACTGAACAGTAAAGGTGACACAAAGCCCAGCCAATGCGTCCCGTGGGGCGTGGATATCAGCAACTGAAGTGAAAAGCCCCTGCACTCAAACTGGAAGTATCTGCCCAGAAACTACGGTCCCTATTTCAAAGGTTCCGCTTCTCTGGGACTTCTGAGGCTGAGTTCCACAGCCTCCTGCCAAGCCAGGCACTATGTGAATTAGATGTTGCCTTGGGCTATGTCCCCACTTCTCAAGATCTTAACTACCTCCAGGTGAAGCCCCAGGCAGAAGAAGCGGGGTGCACTGCCATGCTGAGATCTGATAGGTCACTTCCGGATTGGGGTTTATATTTTAAAGTGGCTTGATTTCTCTTCTGATCTGCTGTTTTATAAGCAGAGTAGAGCTAACAGCCTGTGCCAGATTCCTCTATCTCAGTGGCTTCTCTGATCCCAGAGCTCTCCCCAGCCCAATCAGTGCAGTGTGCTAGCACCTCACCCTGTCTGTGCTGGTCTTTTTTCTTCCTCCCCTGGGAACCGACCTTTTCTGATGAAACACCAGATTCTCGTCAGCTGGTAAGTCGTGCTTCCAGACCTTTTGGTTTCTATCAGTCCAGCGTTATTTTTGAGGCTGATTTAACTAATTGGTAATGAGGGAAGAAGGGAGCTCACAAAATCGTGTGTATCTTCTCCACCATCTTGTTCTTCCTTTCTGTAACTTTTTTCATGTACTCAATTATAATTCTGCCATCTTTCACAGAGAACAAATGGGAGGGAGACAGAACTTCTGCAAGACACAAATGGTATCAATTTCTCAGTACTGTTCAAGCAACAAGAGAGGAAGAACGTATAGGATCCCTTCAGCTACAAGTCATTTCCATGTAGATTGCTCCCATATTTAATACAGCCTCTCTTTTAAATTAATGTTTATTTGTATATTTTATCTGAATTTCCTCCTTGAGAACTTTTTTATCTCTCAAGTCAACTTTCCAAGAAAAGTATTAATTAGGCCATGGAATCCTCTCTCTTTTTTGAATCCTATGAAATCTGATTTCTCTAGGACACATGCCGCATTACATTCCATTTTCCTTTTCTCTATTACAAAACTATAATGGAGTGATCAATTAGCCCAAAGTTGGCTATTCTTTCTATTTCAACAACAAATTCTTCTTTGTTGGTCAGAATAAGATCTGTAATACTAATACTTCATGTCATTTCCTTCATCTTTTCAAGAACTAAATTATCCTTATGGCAGCTCATAAATTCAATCTTTATCTTTGGTAGAAAGAGATCTGTCTTTGACCCTAAAATTAATATACTTGCAAGTAACAATGAAAAAATAAAAGAATGCTTATCATATTCATAAATGAGAAAAGCTAAAAAAGGTTTAAAAAATAAAAGATCTTGACAGAATAGACTGATAAACTGATCTGAATAAAATAAAATTTAATAAGGATAAATGTTAACGTTTGAGTTCAGAAATAAAACAACATTGCAAAATTTAAAACTGGAGAAACATGATTAGACTACAATTTCTATGAAAAAGATAAAGATGTTAGTGCAGAAATTCTTAAACATGGGTCCATGGATCCCAAAGGAGTCAGTGGATAAATTTCAGGTAGTCCATAAATATGGATAAGGGAAAATCACATTTTTATTTCCATCAACATCTAATTATAATCTAGCATTTCCTGAAATTATGAATGGAAATTAAAAAATTATTCTGAAAAAGAGTCCATATGTTTCATCAAGCTGCCATCTCTCTCTCTCTCTCTCTCTCTCTCTCTCTCTCTCTCTCTCACGCACACACACACACATGCAAAATTTAAAATTTCCATTAAACTAGACTGAAAACTCATTATGAATCTACAGTGAAATTAATAAAATACCAAAAAATAACCTTAAGCTACATTAAGAGAAATATAGTGAATCATAATCATCTCAAGGTCAGAGAATAAGTGGATATTGCAAGTTGATAGTCACACACACACACACACACACACACACACACACACACACACTTATTCTCTATTAAATCATATATATATACACACATATGTGTGTGTGTGTGTGTGTATGTTTAAGTCAGCTGTACTAATTATTTTTTCCTCTCAAAAATACTATTATATGAAATGGCTTTCTTGAAGAGAGCTGGAGAGCTTTTGAGATATCTACAATGACATAAAAAACAAAATATCAATTAAAACTTATCTTTTAAAAAATAAAACAAGTTAGTTGCTTGGCCCCAAAATATTTTGTTTTCCATCAATTCACATGTATTTTTACTGAATTTCTGTAAGTTAACTGAAATAATGACATCAAAAGACAAGCAATAGCACATTAAAGTATACTCAAAAAAGTATTTTTTCTACGCATATAATGAATTATGAATAGGCCTACCTCTAAAAACAATAAGGTGCGCTTAATGAGAATAAATGCCAAGAAAATCCTCATGCAAATAATAATTTGGTCCAAAAATAACACACTACCATGCTCCCTAACCCTCTTCCCCACCCCAAAAACATCTGGGACACATTCAATCACAAGAACATAAAGAATCAAGTAGCATATGGGCTCAAACTTAGATAGCTAATTGGCAAAAGATAACTCACAATTCTTGGTTGAATAGTTTTTTTGTGTTTTTTTTTTCCTCCTTTGCTAGAGTTCTCTTGAGGATTTAACTCCTTGCTAGACTAGAAGGTTAAGATTACCTGTAAAATCCGGAGGTAATCTTTTCTCAGTCTGTCAGTTTGTCCTTGGTTCTTACTCTTTTTCAAGACTACTTGGCATTACTAATGGGAAATTCCAAATCTTCCAGTTTTTCTATGTTTGCAAGGCCTTCCTATGGTCAAGTGTGGAAAAGGAAGATTGAGACTCTTTCCTTCTAAATGATTCTCTCTTAAGGATATGGTAAAAACCATTCTAGCTCTAAGTTGGCTTATTACTGCAATTCCAAACTTGCCTGCTGTTTTTATCCAAGCCCCAGAGTACATAACTGATTCTTTCAACTTAAAACAACACACTTCCTGCGTAATTACAGCTCATACCCTTTAACTGTTCTACTTCTTCCAAATTGATGAGAGACTTTTTTGCACCATAATTGAAGTCTTGATTGACTAATTCGACTAAGATGTCTAGGAATTGCTGAAAACTTGATTATTCAATCCAAGAAGTGCTCTCACCTGATAAAAGCATGGGGGCATATTGCATTATGTTAATTAATTTCATTGGGGTGAGATGATTGATTGAAGTTGGGCTTCTGTATTGAAATGAAGTAGGATTTTACTATCACCATTACACAAGTATATGCTCTGATTAGGCATTTTCCCATACCCATTCTGAGTATACATGCACACTCTCAGCCATGCATTCCCTTCATCCTACTGATGGTACAGGTGTTTGTGAGAGAATATGTTCCATGTTATGGAAAAAATGTCCTCTTTTTTTATTTCTTACTAGACAATTTCTTAAACAAAGAAAAAAATAGTACTTATGCTTATTTTGAAGATCAAACCTTGAAGTGCTAAATAAATAAATGCTATTAGTTATAGTAATGATAAATACCTTTTCTTTGAACTAATTGGTCCTATTATTGACAAAAAGCTAACATATTGATAGGAGTCCTTGGTTTTGAATAAATGCAGGTCTCCAAAATAACTTGAACAGACTAACTTATCTTGAATCTATGAGTAGTAATTCTCTAAGACAAAGATTCTTAAAGTGGGGGTCACAATCCCATGTGGGGTCACATAATTGAATGTGGGGTTCACAAAAAATTGGCAACAGTAAAAGGTATCAAACATTCCACCAAGATTTAATATATAGGGGCAGCTAGGTGGTGCAGTGGATTGAGCACCAGCCCTGAATTCAGGAGGTCCCCAGTTCAAATCTGGTCTCAGACATTTATTGCTTCCTAGCTGTGTGACCCTGGGCAAGTCACTTAACTCCAGCCTCAGGGGGGAAAAAATTATTTATGTAAAATAAATAAGCACATCCATCTCATAAGTATGCATATTTGTTTCCATCTTTAATAAATGATAAAATTATGTGTACCAAGGAATTGTTTTAAAATCAATATATTTATGATTTATCATCAGTAATTTTTTTTATTCCCATATACCTGAAGTTATGTAAAAATTTTTCAGGCAGAAAGGAGTTATGAATGGAAAAAGTTAAAGAAACCCTGCTCTAAGAGATCTAAGATATGATCTAGTCCAAAACTTTTTTTTACAAAATTTTACAAAATTTTTTCAATTTTACAAAAATTGAAGCTGAGAGAGATTGTGACTTGCCCATACTGACAGGCAGTAAGGAGCAGAATAAATTAAAATACTTTTCATGCTTTTCATTTCTGTAACTTAGATATATTCCAGTTTTTCTCATAGCTAATTAGGGCAGTTGTCAGCTTGTAAGTCTTATAACAGAACAAAAGACTATTTTAAAAAATAATTTCCCTCATATTTCTCTTCGTGCATTGTAAAAGCAAAAAGTATAGTATGTTTCCTCTGGTTTTAGTCTCTGTACTTCCACTAGAAAACATGTAATATAACAAATTGGAAATGCTAACTCAAGAGGCTTGAACAATTGTGTTTGCATTGACCTGAATAGGGTCAATTTCTGGAACTTAACTTGATTTGGAGATGGACCACCATATATCACATGATACAACCTGTGTTCCTTAAAACTAGCCATTTGGGGGACCCACATAATCGTTTCAGGTGTGACTTCTGCAATTAATATGTCTCACTTTACAAAAGCAAAATGCATTGCTGAAAATTTATTAGATTCATTGACAAAATGAATAAAATACTTATAGCAAAGTGACACTTGGACCTCTTTACCCATATAGTTCATTAATGAGTTAACAATAGCCAAATGATTTTACATTAATATAGGTAGATTTCCTAAAACAAATAATTTGTATTTGGCTGTGCCAAATCAGCTAATGCCTCACCTGGGGTTAGAGAATTATGAATTAATGAATTCTTCAAAATAGTTTAATTTATAGTCTCATCTTACCATTTAAAGAAGTATTTTAAATTTCTCTGTATTCAATTGTGCTCTAATGATTTTTATCCCACTTTGGGGGTATGTCACAAAGTTTTTCATCAGTTTTAATAACAATGAGAATAAAAGCAGGGATATCTCCTTGTATTTGTTATAACTATGCTAAGGTCATCTTTTCTTTCTCAACATACTTACTTCCATATTGCCTAATATACTTTCACAATACACTGTCAGCATGCCAAATAAGCAAAATATAAAGGTAAATGTATTTTCCTTTTTCCTTCCCTTCTCCTCTCACTTCTCATAATTTCTTCAGATGAGTTGGAGGCCCCTATCTTTAGATTGATGTTATGAAACAATCAGAACTCCTCCTAAGACCATTCTAGTAAATTAGTCACTCCATATGGATGAACTAATAACCTCATGGAAAATTAAGGGATTCAGAAATTTTGTTAGGGATCAACCCAACTCACTATATATAATGAACACATAAGAATAATCTTCTTTGTTATTTGTTATTCTGTCACAATTAATAAATTTATTATGAATTAATATATGTATTAGTTTTTAAATTATTTAAGTTAATTTAAATTACATTGATTTTGTTTTATATATTTTAAAATATAAAACAAAATCAATGTAATTTAAATTAACTTAAATAATTAAAATTTTAGTGAAAATTATAAGTCAGTTTGTATTGGGACTTTCCAATTTGAACATAGATGTAGACTAGCAAGTTATCTGGAACTTATTTTCTTTGATAAAGATATATTTGTTGTGTTTCCTCTGGTTTTAGCTCCTGTATATCTACTAGAAAACATGTAGTATAGCAAATGGAAATACTAACTCATGGGACTTGAACAATTATGTTTGCATTGACTTCAATACATTTAATTTCTATAACCATTTGGAGAATGACCACCATGTATCACATGATACAATTTATGTTCAACATACAAGATACAATAAATTCCTGGGGTACTAGGAGTCTAAATGACTTGCCCATAGTCACATGGCTGGTTTGTGTCAGAGAATGGACTTGACCTTAGTCTTTTTGACTCCAAAACTATGGTTTTACTCACTAATGCAGTGCATTTTTGAATTCAATAAAGTCTTTTATTTATTCACAGAATGCTTGTAATACTTCTACATTGCCTGATGCCTTGAGGCTTTTATTGTTATTTTTTTTAAACCAGTATTGGCTTTGCTATTCATTGTAATTCAAAGCTTTCAATCATTTGATTTCAAGCAGGGAGCAAAACCTCTCTGCTAAAAGTTGTGCAGAGGGAGTATGAAGAGACATGCTAAGATGATATTAGTTTCAGTTCAGTTTTGAAGAAAAATGACTGTGGAGAATACTGTATTGTTTATCTGTTTCAAGAGTGTTGTAGTATGTTATATGGAAGAAAAATATTATTTAAAAAGTTGCCATCAGCAAAAGTTTATCTGATGGATTTTTGAGTTTTTCTGGTGGTAGCAACTGAAAAGGCCAGTCAATAGCTTCCTCTTCATAAGCTAAAAGAACTATTTTAAAAAAATAAGAGGAGAGCTCATAAAAGGGATGAACATTGACCAAAGCAGAGATTTGCTTCCATTTCCACCTTACTTTTCCCCAATAAGGAAATGAAGAAGTCAAAGGTGCCTATGGGGAATGTTCATGAATCTCTTTCCTCTTGAATTTAGTTGAGAAGAAACTGGGATAAGAATTAAAAATAAAAGATTTTTATAACACCTATGTCATAATTACTTAGAAATATTACTTAGAAATATAAATGTGATACCTGCTGCTTCTCCACCAAAAAATTAAATAAATGAGAAAAAAAGAGCCCAAAGTTATGAACTTTTTTAAAAGACAGCATCTCCCTATATTAGTAGCTATGCCTTCTACATGGTCTAATCCCATTAGTTAATCAACTAGTATTTATTAAGCACTTACACAGGAACATTGACATGGATAAGCTTACTCCTCTCTAGGCAATCTGAGGGCCTTTCATTGGAGAGAATAGGGGAGGTTGATGCTGATCAATACAAAATACTATTAATGTAATACATTATTGAAACATTATCAATAGTGATGTTAATACTGGAGTTACTGGGGAAATATAATTGGCTTAGAATTCTAGAGCTTAGAACAATGCACCAGCCTCAGCCTTATTAACAGCCAATGTCTTCATCAGTTCATTCAGTGATTGTGAATATTTTGAAATAATATAATTAAAATAATCTTATAGACCAAAGAAAGAAGAGGGAAATGGTATTTTGTGCCTAATGAGTACTATTAGGGACCTGATAATTAAACTTTGAAAAAAAACAACATGTAACCTAACCGTCATAGAAAAGTACTCAAATTGACTATTGATACTGTTCCCACTCTACTGCTAAAAGGCATTGGGAATACTGAGAAATTTCCGAGGCAGTTTGGGGATAAATTCTATAAGATCAAGAAAAAAGCAAAATGTATCTGAACTTAAGGGTAATTCTCACTGAATCACATTTAATTGTTGACATTATAATTGTTTCATTGGCTGTCCAAATTTAATTTAATATCTCATATAAATAAAGTTACATTCTATAACAGGAAGATATAGACTGAGTATCCTTAGAAAGCAGAAAGAGAATTTAAGGAATCAAGGAATTGAAGGAAATTAAAAACAACAAAGAGATGATAAAAAAAGATTTAAAATGACTGATTTAAAAAAAAATTCTTTCCAAGGTATGAAGTCTACAGAAAAAGTCAAGAAAGCATTTCTGGATAGGTCTCATCCATTTTGTAAGTGCAGGGGTAGGGGTGTGTGTGTGTGTGTGTGTGTGTGTGTGTGTGTGTGTGTGTGTGTGTGTGTGTGTGTACAGTACCCAGAGACAACCAGGATATGACAAGGAAGGCTTTATAGGGGAATGGCTAAATTTAGAGAGCACAAAATAGGATAGTGTGAAAGGAGAACCTAAGGGTCCACACATTTTAGGACTATCAACACCTCAGGCTCCTCCTTAGATTTATATGCTACCAGGTTTTAAGAAAGTCAGAACTCTTTGTTGAAGCCTCCAAAATTTTGGATATTTCTTGTCCAAATTGAAGTATGGTAATGAATGAAGTGCTGGATTTGAGTCTTGAAGACGAAGAAGCAAATTTGCCATCTCATATTTATTAGGTTTTGTTTCTTCAGCCATTCTAGGATTGTTGAAAGAAGAGATCTGGGGGAGTGGAGGGTCATTTCATTTTAATAGGGCAGTTTTCTGTTTCCTACCAAGTAAACAAAATTCATTGATGGAGCCTATATAGAAGTACCATTTAAGCAGCACAGCAACAATCAATCCAAGTCCTCTTTCCTGCAGCATTAATTAACACATGTTGGTGAAAGGATCTCATTGCAACAAAGGTTTGTCAGTTTGCTAAGCTATATTAGGAAATGACTCCAGGCTAAGTTGAAAATTAGCCAGATGAATATCATTCTCAAAGGGAATAACTTTACCTGAAAGGGATTGAGGTAATCGCTAAGAGAATTTAACATAGTTTTCTAGAAACATTTTTCTGTCTTGAAATATCATGAGAAAGGCGATATATATTACACAGACTATCTCATCTCTGTGTGATGCTGGATCTCAAACTGGCTTCTCAATGTGGTACTGGAAGTTATTTCAAATTTGGCCTTTTTTTTTTTCTTCCTAGAGCAACACTTTCAGCTGAACTTCATCTGGTGTCCTGCAAATAGACATCATCTATCTTTCAGTTAATGCCCTGACACCAAACATCTGTGATATTTTCTCATTTTGAGCTAGACACATCAATTTCTCTACTATTTTCTATATTTAAAATGACACATGACCTCAATCCCTAGGTCAAAGACAATTTTAACTAGAAGTATACTGTAATGGGCCAAAACAAATACTTTGAAGGGACTATCTAAATTGACCTGGGTTGCAGAAGAAATATAAGCAACAATCAAGCACTTGACTTTATAAAGAGTGGGATGTTCAAATAAGAATTTATACTTTCCTGGATGAAACTATTCTTTCTCTGAGTAATAGCATGGTATAGTATTGGACCCAAAAAACAAAAGACCTTATTTTAAGTCACAGACCTCATATTCACAAGATATGTGCACTTGGATGAGGTACTTCATGTCTGTGAGCCTCAGTTTTCTCCTCTGTTGAATGGGAAATAATGCTATCATTTCTACTAACTCCATGGTATGAGGATTAAAATTGCACACCAGAAAGTGTCATAATCAAGAAGGCTCTCAGTTCACATCTTGTCTCAGATTCTTTATATATAACCCTGAGCAAGTCACTTAATCTGTCAGCCTTCAGTTTTCTCTTTATAAAATGAGGATAATAAAAACAACTACCTTAATAGGGCTATTAGGAGGATCAAATGGGATATTATTTATAAAAATGTTTTGCAAATCTTAAGGCATCACATAAATATTAGCAATTATTGTTTCTGTTCATTCATTTCAGTCATGTCCTACTCTTTGTAACCCTATTTGGAGGTTTTCTTGGCAAAGGTAATAAAGTAGTTTGAGATTTTCTTCTCCAGTTCATTTTAACATTTATAAAATCATTTTGTGTAACTGTAAAGCAGCACTCAAATGTAAGGTATTATTGTCATTGTTG